>NC_141026.1:27611250-27812500 GCF_052040795.2 Danio rerio | reverse complement strand
ATCTAATAAAGATCCACTATGCATGTATAAACTGTGCTTCACACAGGTGAGTGAACTTGACAAACCACATGTAAAAACACTCTTCACTTTTCTCTCCCTAATAAAAATAAACAAATAAATAAATAAACAAATAAATAAAAACTCTCCTTTCTTCAGCACCTAATTCTTAGAGCACTAACAGTTCCTTTGTATAATTAGCTTGTCCTCTGTGTATTGCCTCTTCTTTTTGAATTGCTAAATGCCCTCTCAATTGTAAGTTGTTTGGACAGAAGCGTCTGCTAAATGACTAAATGTGAAATTATATAGCAATGCATTACTAACTGCTTCTTAGAAATTGTTTGTAAAACAGTGAACTTTTCTAATACATTGTTTTACAGACTACAAAGTGAATCATTTAATCCTACAATACAATACTTATAATGCGATAATTATATAATTATAAACTAACATACATGTACAAAGACCAAAAATAGTTTAATGTTGAGACATACCGAAGAGCCTCTAGATAAACATTAGGTTTTGACTGATGGTGTCTCTCCTCCAATTTCAAGGTTATGTGACAGATTACATCTCCCAAAACATGAGCTGAAATTTGATTTAGGTGGACAAGTGCAGGATGTGTACTCCGGTGTGGACATCCAAAACAGCAGTGCATATGGACGCCGAGTTTATCAAACAGCATAAATAACATTCAGGTGTCTGCTTAAACATTAAAAACAGGCTATTTGTTTTTATTTAATTCTGAAATGCATTATAAAGTATCTTAGAAAAATTAGGTAGGAAATGGGAAAATGATTTATCTTCTGTTTCAAGCACAGCATTTTTTAAAAACCATTAAATTTATTATTTATGCATATATATTTTATTCAGTTGCAAATATGTTCATCATTTATTATAGCAAATGATGACTTGAGCTAAACAGCCATAAATGATGTGATACTTACGGAAATTATTTGCTGCATTTTCCCAGTACTGGATTGGGAAAGGCATCTGCTGTGTAAAATGTATGCTTGGTTCATTCCACTGTGGTGAATGACTGAATGTTTGCTGCATATTGTTGTACTGTATAACACATGCATTTCATCCTTTATGAGCTTGTGTTTAGATTAAATTACTATATTTTTTTTTTTTCGCAATGAAATTGCAATAATTCAATTCTATTCATGTTTATTTATGAAGCAATTTTACAATGCAGATTGTGTCAGAAAATGTGTCAGGCCAGTTTTTAGAGTTGAAGTTCAGTTTAGTTGAGTGTGGTTTAATTTTCACTGCTGAAAGTCCAAACACTGAAGAGCAAATCCAAAGCAAGCAATTTAGTGGTGACAATGGCGAGGAACAAACTTCAATTGACAAAAGTGAAGGAAAAAGCCTTGAGAGAAACCAGGGTCAGTTGGACATGACCATTTCTCCTCTCTTCTGGCCAAGGTGCAGAGCTGCAGTCTACGTGCCGGAGAACGCTGGACATCCATCGTGAAGAACTGCAGGTGTAAGTAGGTCAGTGGTGGGTGATCAGGCTGGCCCACAGGACCAATGCGAACACTCACCTGTCACTGTGGTCTTTCAGGAATCAGTCTCATGCTCTCTGCTCCTCCATGACTGCCAGAGCAACAGCTCAGGATATGGCCTGGTCCAGCAATATAATACTTTGGCATCATTTCTTCGCAGGTTCTGCATCGCATCAATGGTACTGCATAATCTCTAGGGCCCTCTGGATGAGTATCCCCAGGTGGAAATAGAGAATAAAGAAAACATTTAGCGTAGCTGCTGTTCATAATGGATTTAAATGAGATGCAAAAAGGCTATAAATAAAACAGTAGTTATATAAACAATATAAACAAACATGTAAAGCATATGAGTATTTCTAACAAACTGTTTTGTGCATTAAGACAGATGGTGTGTTTCCTACAGGTGGTTTGTCTAGCCCACTTACCTGCGTGGAGCACACTCGTGCATCCTACCGTTATATGATGCATTGCGTGTATGTTTTACTAAAAAGAACATTATAGAAGAACGGGTTGGATTTTCATCCTGATGATCCCTCGGTTCCAGCTCGTATCTCAGCCTGCCTGTTGGATATTTCACACTGGATGAAAGATCATCATCTTCAGCTGAACCTCGCAAAAACGGAAATGCTTGTAGTTTCTGCCAACCCGACTCTACACCATAACTTTTCAATCCAGATGGATGGGGCAACCATTACTGCATCCAAAATGGTGAAAAGCCTTGGAGTAACGATTGATGACCAACTAAACTTCTCTGACCACATTTCTAGAACTGCTCGATCGTGCAGATTTGCACTCTATAACATCAGAAAGATCCGACCCTTCTTATCTGAACATGCAGCTCAACTCCTTGTTCAAGCTCTTGTTCTCTCCAAACTGGATTACTGCAACTCTCTACTAGCTGGGCTTCCAGCTAACTCTATCAAGCCTCTTCAACTGCTCCAGAATGCAGCAGCACGAGTTGTCTTCAATGAACCTAAACGAGCACATGTCACTCCGCTGCTAGTCCGTTTGCACTGGCTGCCAGTTGCTGCTCGCATCAAATTCAAAACTCTGATGTTTGCCTACAAAGTGACTTCTGGCCTAGCACCTTCTTATCTGCACTCACTTCTGCAGATCTATGTGCCCTCCAGAAACTTGCGTTCTGTGAATGAACGTCGCCTCGTGGTTCCATCCCAAAGAGGGAAAAAATCACTTTCGCGAACGCTCACGCTCAATCTGCCCAGTTGGTGGAATGAACTCCCTAACTGCATCAGAACAGCAGAGTCACTCGCTATTTTCAAGAAACGACTAAAAACTCAACTATTTAGTCTCCACTTCACTTCCTAATCTGCAATTGCCTCTTTGAATATCACACTAATTGTACAAAAAAAAAAAAAAAAAAACTACTAATACTTCCCTTCTTAGACTTTACAGACCTGAAACTTGCCTTTAGTACTTATTCATTGTTGCTCTTAGTTGTGTAAATTGCTTCCTTGTCCTCATTTGTAAGTCGCTTTGGATAAAAGCGTCTGCTAAATGACTAAATGTAAATGTAAATGTAAATGTAGCGAGACAGAAAGTTGGTTTGATAAATAGGAGCTATATTATTTAAAGCTTTATAGGTGAGCAATATTTTATAATGAATACGGAACTTAACAGCAGTGTAAGGAGGATGATATGTATATTGTTTACATATATTGACTACTTTAAAAATATTTTAACCGACAATTGAAGCCAAAACAATAAGCTCTCCTCTCATTTTTATGTCTTTTCAAATATTTTTAAAGTGTTTTTGAGCAATGACTGTTTTTTCATTGTAATTTCTGTAGCATCTTATCTTACTGACCAAATGATTGATTGATTGAACACCACATGGGAACTATTTATTTATTTATTTATTTATTTATTATTCATTCATTCTTTCATTAATTCACAGGATTGCTAATAATGCTGAAGCCAAGTGTGTATGGTCATCACCCTGAGGCTATCAAAGTTGTATATAAAGAGTTTAGATGCAAAAACCTCTAAAATCCATTTGATATTTTCTTCTAAAATCATATTTTTTTCTGACTCCTATATGTAGGCTCAGTAATTTTACTTTTATTGTTATGAATAAGTTCTTTTCATTGACTTTCAAGTGAGATAACTCAACATAAACATAGGATACAGAAAAAAATGCAAATTTTAGGAGAACATTTCAGACGGCATTTAGAGGTTTTTGCATCTGAACTCCTCACATATGCCTTCCTTTATTCAGCTGAACAGTATTATTTGATCAGCCATTATTTAACCTTCCAACAGGTTTTAGAGAAAAAAAAAATCTCCATCTGCAAGTGTGTGTATCAACATAGACATTTTTTTTTACAGGTCCAAGTGTGTGTGTGTGATATAAAAGACAGAAACACTTTGTACTTCAAACATTGTTCAGAACAGTTTTACATTGAAAAGTGCTCTTAAGTGTCTTTACAACTTCCTCATGTAAACATTGGACCAGTCCTCGTCATTTTCAACAGACGAGAGTTTACATTACAGATCTAGACAAAGACAAGCATTTGTGAAAGTGTATAATTTTTGTATATTTTGTATATAAAAAATACAGATCATTTCTTTAAGGAAAGAATCTTTTCATTTGTTGGTAAGGGTCATGTATATTACTTTAAAGAGAGGTCACAGCAGTGCTTTAAATCTGCTCTAAACACAGAAGAAACTACAACTACATGAACTGCATTAGCTAATGAAATGGTTCAATGGCCAAAAAAAATCCTCTGCATGTTTATGTTATGTGAATATGTGTATAAAGGAATAGCAACTATGATCTCCAAAACTTTCTTTTCACTCTGAAAATCAAGTCTGTGAAAGTGTTTTTCCTGCAAGTGCGAGAGATTACTCTGTCATAAAATAATTTGTCACTTTTATGTTTAAAAGCACTGATTCCTCTTCCGCAAATGTAACTCTGGTTCTTGGAGAAATAACTTCAGCATTGATCAAACAACAGGGAAAGAGAGAGACAGTGAAAATAGAGGCAGTGTTTCTGTGCCCGTTACTTTTCTTTACCATCTGTGGAATGTCTGCAGGCTTGCAACACAAAGCCACTGCCAACGCCTAAACTGCTTCCCTTACATAATCATTCTCCAGTGATGTAAGAAGAACTAATCCAGCTCGTTGTGAAGCTTTCGAAATGCAAAAATATGTGAGGGACTGAAGCTGTAGGGGGTGGACTTCATCCAAGAAAAGATGGCACATAAAGTCTCCCAAAGAAGGTGAAGGAAACAGTGAGCTTGACTGAGATTGTTCGCATCTGCAGCAATTTGCTTGATCGAGAGTCGAGAACAGCCTTTCTTTAGGATAATTAAATGGCGAGTCTCCTTGGTTTTCACGAAGAGCACTCTTATTAAAACAAGCATCTCCAGTCATTCCACTAGATAAATGACTTAACGCCAAGTGCCATGAAGCCCATTAAATCGCTTCTTTGGAGATGGATCGCATCCAAACTCACAATCAAAGGATTTGACCAGGATTATCTCTGATTAGAGACACTCGGAGACAAATGAGGAGATGACAGGATATCATACATTGAGGGGATAAATTAGCAGTTACATACCAGCACCCGTTTTGTGATGGCTGTTAGGTAGGAGAATTGAAAGGGAGCAGGAGGAATGGATTTAGTGATGTTGTGCTTTCTCTGGAGCACGGAAAATGAAATTCAGCATGTTTATACCTGGCTGAAAGCTTTTAGCCTCTTTCTCTTTGTACATAAAGAGCTCATTTCTTGCACAGCCCAAATGGACTGGGAAAAAGGGGACAAAACAAGACAACCCCCCTGAAGAGGTCAGCTAGCATTACCCTTATTCCTTTTAGAGTGATGTATGTTTTAAACATTGTTCCCTAAGTCAACAAATATGCCCGTGAAAACCTAAAAGAAGGCAAATGGTCGATAAGCAAATTGGCAGGTACCTTTCATAGAGTACATAAAGATTCATTATGTATCTCTCCTTTGAAGTTCCGGTTTCAGCCCTAAGAGCTGATAAGTACAAAGGTAAGAGGATCTTCAGTAAGTGCAGATCATGGGAATATGGTGACCACCCTCATTGCTGACCTGGGTTTTGTCAGTGCTCTGGTTTTACACATTTAGACTAATATACAAAGTTTAAGTCAAACTTATTAGCCCTACTGTGATTTTTAAATTATTTTTATTATCCTTTTTCAAATATTTCCAGAGTGAAGATTAACATTAATTAATTAATTAATTAATTAATTCATTCATTCATTCATTCATTCATTCATTCATTCATTCATTCATTTATTTTTAATAATATTTCATATAATATCTTTTTCTTCTGGGAAAGTCTTGTTTCATTATATGTGACTGGAATAAAATCACACTTTAATTATGTTAAAACAATTTTAAAGTCAATAGTATTAGCCCTTTAATATGTCGTTTTATTAGCTACAGAACTAACAAATGTTTTCCAACTACTTGTCTAATGATCCTAACTTGCCTAGTTAACTGCTGGAAATAGCACCAGCAGCAATCGCAAAGGCCTACATAGTATTGTATGAACTGCTGGACGCGTAGTAGGAGGTGACCTTCCCTCCCTCCGGACACCAGGAGGAAAGCCAAGAGAGGTATCAATGACTCCAGCCAACACAACCCATAGACTTTTCTCTCTGCTACCTTCAGGCAAACGGTTCCGCAGCATCCCATCACGCACCAGCCGACTGAAGGAGAACTTCTTTCCTCAGAATATCAGGTTATAACACACCACACACAGACTCTTCCATACCCTTCACTGCACACCATCAATATTTAGCATGCACTGCACTTTAACCAAGCCATACTTGAAACAATACTGCCTACAACTATGTGGACACCTATTCATTGTACATATTCCTGTCAATTTCACATTGTCATTGTATTTGTATTGGCTGTATTTTGTAGTGTCTGTATTTTGCACTGTAGTTGTATTTGCACTGCATCTGTATTTTGTACTGTCTGGAGCCAGCACCTAAGCTTTTCACTCATCATGTACAGAAACTTGACAGACACATTCTGCAGACACAAAAGACTTATCTTAAATCTTGAAAAAGGGGTAAAATAGGTGCTCTTGTTGTAAATGTTTTTATGTTATATGTGTGTGTGTGTGTGTGTGTGTGTGTATATATATATATATATATATATATATATATATATATATACATACAGTTGAAGTCAGAATTATTAGCCCCTTTTTGATTTTTTTTTCTTTTTTAAATATTTCCCAAATGATGTTTGACAGAACAAAGAAATTTTCACAGTATGTCTGATAATATTTTTTTCTTCTAGAAAAAGTCTTATTTGTTTTATTTCGGCAAGAATAAAAGCAGTTTTGAACTTTTTAAAATTATTTTTGGGACAAAATTATTAGCCCCTTTAAGCAAATTTTTTTTTCCGATAGTCTACAGAACAAACCATCATTATAGAATAACTTGCCTAATTACCCTAACCTGCCTAGTTCACCTTATTAACCTAGTTAAGCCTTAAAATGTCTCTTTAAGTTGTATAGAAGTGTCTTGAAAAATATCAAGTAAAATATAATTTACTGTCATCATGGCAAAGATAAAATAAATCAGTTGTTAGAAATAGGCTTTTAAAACTATTATGCTTAGAAATGTGCTGAAACAATCGTCCCTAAATAAAAAGGTGCGCTAATAATTCAGGGGGGCTACTAATTCTCACTTTAACTATATATATATATTGTATATATTTATTATATATATATATATATATATATAATAAAAGCCGCATTTATTCTAGCCTAAATAAAACAAATAAGACTTTTTCCAGAAGAAAAAATACTATTAGACATACAGTGAAAATTTCCTTGCTCTGTTAAACATCATTTGAGAATTGTGTGTGTGTGTGTGTGTGTGTGTGTGTGTGTGTGTGTTTGTATAATATAATTATTATTATTAAACTCATAATTATTATTATCAACTCAATATTTCCCAATAATATACAAAAATTAACTAGTATTTGGCAGGTCCTAAAAATCCTCATATTACCATCAGCATATAATAGGCCAGGGGCCACATGCACTAAGACTTGCATTAAATTCATGCTACAACATTGCGTACGCTCAAAGCTGTAAATGTGCGTACACAGTAAAAATTTCAGATGTATGAAACACTTTGTACTCGGAATAAGCGCAAAACCCCTCCTGCCTTCCTAATAAATATAGTTATGACTCTACTTTGGCAAAACCAAATGAAAAAGTAATGTCAAAAGCAAGCAAAAAGAGAAACTTTGAACAGAATGTGAATTGGAGGTACTCCTTTCGGAGGTAGACCGGAGAAAAACTGTGTTATTTGCAAGTTTGTCCTCCGGAACTAATTACAAAAGAAAAAAATAGAGTGGAAGAGTTTAGCTGACGTGGTTGACGCAGTTAGGTCTGAACATCGCACTGTAAGTGAATTAAAAAAGGAATGGTCCGATGTAAAGGTGTAAAATTTTGTAGTGTCTATTTAGGCAAAGCGCAAATCGCACACCTTGTTGGAATGAGCTAGTTGAGTGATTCCCACCCATCACCGTTTGATTGACAGAGACAACATAACTAAAAAGAGTGGCAAACAGCAGCTTGAGTGGTGTAGCTTGTAAAGCGCATGGCAACATGTTTTGACACGTTCAATCATGAACTCGGTTTGAATCCAGCATCTGATGAACTCATTCTTCTTTCCCCCACTACATATCAGATTTTGCCTACTCTTCATCATGAGGAAGACAAGTAGGAATCATTAAGAAGTGTGTGTATTATGCTAAGCGCATTTGAGCATCCCATATTATTTGCACATTTATTGAATGGAAATGTTTCCAATTCACGTAACCTATGCAAATTTGTCCTCAGATGGTGCCTTTATAGCAATGTGCATGCAGTTGATCGCTCCAATTAAATTGGGGAAACCGGCGATCGATGCAAATTGCACTTCAATGTTTGGCTTGTCAACTGCATGGTATGGAAACCTCATATACCTGCTAGACATGCAGATGATCCCATCCCATACAGCTGCTATTGCCCGCCTCAAAGATACTTTGTAGTGTGCAATTTAACAATAGCCTCTAAGAGTCACCAATGGAAAAAAACAAACACACACAAGAAATACAGGTACACCAGACATGAAGTTACCAATGCACATTCTCACGTTTATTTTGACGTCAATAAATCCAAACGTGAGCGTAAAATCTAGCGTATACAAAGTTTTTGTGCGTATGCAGTGTTGATACATGAGGCCCCTGGTCTATTATGGTCTAAGCGCAGAGGTCATCCTGACTAAAAATGCTGTGGTGAGAGCTCACCCAAGAATGATCTGAGAGACTGATAAGGTCACACAGAATTGATCACTTCAAGTAATTACTGCTAAATGTAGTTCCCCTTCGGGGGGAACTTCAGCACTATAAGTGGATTTGATTGTAAAATCCACGCATTGGGAGGTTCGGTTCAGAAGCTACTCGTCTGAAAGAGTATTGAACGGGCCAATTAAGAATGAATTGGCAGCGCAAGCCTGCGCAGGTGAGCGGCATAAGCAATCAACTGAGTATATAAGCTCACCTGGCGCCAGCAGACGCTATCCTTTTCGCTTCAGAGACTTTCTGATCGAGTCGATGAGGGTTCCTCCTGCTGTGACCAGCGATTCTGAGCGAACGAGAGCATTCTCCCGGTCCAGAGTGTGTACACGCAGTGGCAGACGGTCGAGCTGGGTTTCTCCCTTGCCTGGCGTTCTTTGGGTCCGGTCCTCCAGAGCGGTGCGTATAAAGTTGCAAACTTCACAGAAAGAGCAACACAGTCGTGCAGCACGTCCTTATCAGGACGGCGCTCCGACTGTGCGTTTCTGGATGCGGTGGTTTCCTGTCCTCGGATGATGGGCGCGGGCACTGCGTTGCATGTCTGGGGGTCCAGCATGTTAATGCGCTGCTCGCGGGCAGTTCATGTCGTCATTGCGATGCCATGACTGTTGCGCAAGATCGCGGTTAGCCTTTGCAAAAGGGTGAACCACCCCAGTTGTCCCCTGCTCTGCAGCGGGCACTCGGGCAGATCTGAGGGTTTCAGCGAGAGATAATCCGTCGCCCACGGGCCCGCGGACCTCCCGCTCCTCTAAGCGCTCCATCCAAGCTTCGGGCGGGGGAAGCGATCCGTCTAACAGATGGTAGCCCTTACGCCCGATGACACCGGAGACCAGATGTCCACCGCGGCATCGGAGGGTGGGCTTTCATTGTCCGATGATGATCCAGACCCGCTCGCCACCTTCGGGCTGGTGAGCGCTGTCACTACGGATCCTGAAACGGACATGTTAGCCGTGCTTTCCCGGGCTGCTTCGGCCGTGGGTTGGAGATGGTTTATCCCCCAGCTCCGCGGCCGGACCGACTAGAGGGGCGTTCCCTTCTTCCCGGAGGTGCACAGTAGGCTCACGCGGTCTTGTAAAGCACTTTTTTCTGCTCGTGCTGCGTGTTCCTCCACCCTAACCACTCTTGACGGTGAAACAGCCAGGGGGTATGGGGCGATTCCTCAGGTTGAGTGCGCGATGGCGGTAAATCCGCGCGGCGCCTCTTCTTGGCGGGGTCCGCCTCGTCTCCCATCCAAAGCCTGTAAGTTATCTACCTCCCTCGGAGCTAGAGCTTACATAGCTGCGGGCCAGGCTGCTTCCGCCTTGCATGCGATAGCCACCTACCAGCGCTACCAAGCGCAGGCGCTGGCCGAGCAGCACGAGGGTGGGTCCAACCCAGGCTTACGAGCTTCGCACCGCCGCCGACTTAGCTCTTCGGACTACTGAGTCCGCTGCGTGTGCGTTGGGGAGGACGATGTCCACATTAGTGGTCCAGGAGCGCCACCCCTGGCTGATATGCGCAAAGTCGACAAAGTCCGCTTTCTTGACTTCCCCATATCCCCAGCCAGGTTCGGCGACACTGTCTGTGAATTCACCCAGGAATTCAAGGCGGTGAGAGAGCAGTTGGTGGGTGATGTCTTATCGGCGGTCCGTAGCCCGCTCCGCCCGCCGTGCCATTCATACCTGCTCCTCGCCGAAGGCGCCCGCCTACGAGAGCTGCTCCGCCCCCGCACACGCCTCCGGCGAAGCGAGCGCGTCGGGCACCTCGGAAGCAGGCAGCCCCCCTGCCCAGAACGCCGCTAAGTCCGGCAACGGACCGCGAAGCGCCCCTGGGACAGGCCATCTGGAGAAGAGGGAACTTGCTCTTTCCCCGCTGGAGGGCGGGGCCCCATTTCCAACGGCACTTTTTACTGCCATGAAAACATTATGAAAGGGCACTTTTCACTTCCCCAGATGTGACAGCCCGAAATCTGCCAGTCTGGGACGCTATGCTTTCTAGCTTGCAGATTCGGTGCGTTTCGCCAGTGGCTCAAGAGCGCTGGGAGGACGGTCTCCTTTCTCCCACCCCTAGAGCCTCCCCTCCGGAGCTCGGGTTTGGAGTGAGAGCAAATATCTCACCTCCAGCTTTTCCGTGGGACCCGCGAGCTTCCCGGATCAGCACACCCACTCCGCGCTGCCCCACTGCTGGTATGTCAGCGATTGTAGCGATGAGTCCATTAGCGAGAGCTCTGCCTGCCTGGTTAGCGCGGGCCAGCTCTTCGCGGTGGCTCATACGCACAATCAGACTCGGCTATGCGATTCAGTTCGCGAAACGGCCCCCCAAGTCACGGGTGTGTATTCACCAGGGTCAGCCCCCTGTCCGCCCCTGTCTTGCGAGAGGAGATTGCTGTCCTCCTGGCGAAGGATGCAATCGAGCCGCTCCCTCCAGCCGAGATGGAGAGCGGGTTTTACAGCCCACGCTTCATCGTGCCCAAAAAGAGCGGTGGGTCACGGCCAATCCTAGATCTGCGCGTTTTGAACCGCTGCCTGCACAAGCTGCCGTTCAGAATGCTCACGCAGAAGCGCATCCTCCGGTGCGTTCGTCCTCTGGGTTGGTCTGCAGCATTAGACCTGATGGACGCGTATTTCCATGTCTCCACTCTTCCTCGCCACCGACAGTTTCTGCGGTTTGCGTTTGAAGGTCGAGCTTGGCAATACAAAGCCCTCCCCTTCGGGCTCTCTCTGTCTCCGCGGGTCCTCACCAAGCCCGCGGAGGGTGCCTCAGCGCCCCTTCGGCTCGCGGGCATCTGCATACTCAATTTCTTTACGACTGGCTGATTTTTGCCCTCTCTCGGAGCAGTTGATTATGCACAGAGACAAAGTGCTCTGGCACTTCCACCTGTGGGGGTTTCAGGTCAACCGAGAAAAGAGCAAACTCGCCCCCGTGCAGAGGATCTCTTCTCTCAGGCTGGAGCTGGACTCGGTCACCATGGCAGCGCGCCTCTCCGGAGAGCGCGCTCAGCTGATGCTGTACTGTCTGAGAGAGCTCGACAGTAAAATAGTGGTCCCACTGAAACTATTTCAGAGGCTCCTGGGGCATATGGCATCCGCAGCCGCTTCATGCCGCTCGGATTATTCTATATGAGACCACTTCAGCAATGGCTTCACGATCGAGTCCCCAGACGCGCATGGCACGCGCGCGCACACCGAGTCTCTGTTACTGCGCTGTGTCGCCGCGCCCTCAGCCCTTGGAGCGACCCCTCGTTCCTACAGGCCTGGGTGTCTCTAGAACAGGCGTCCAGTCTTGTTGTCGTTTCAGCAGACACTTCCAACACGGGCTGGGGGGCTGTGCGTTGCGGGCATGCGGCTGCGGACCTGTGGAAAGGTACCCAGTTGCATTGGCATATCGCCTGGAGCTGTTGGCAGTGTTCCTCGCTCTCCACCGTTTTTTTCCGGTGCTGGAGCGGCAACACGTGCTGGTCAGGACGGACAGTACGGTGGCGGTGGCGTATATCAGCCATATAGGGGGTATGCGCTCTCGCCGCATGTCTCAGCTCGCCTGCCGTCTGCTCCTCTGGAGTCATCCGCGGCTGAAATCGCTGCACGCCATTCATATTCAGGCAAGCTCAACCGTGCAGCCGATGCGCTCTCACGGCAGCCTTGCGTCCTGGAGAATGGAGACTCCACCCCGAGTCTGTTCAGCTGATATGGGCGCGATTCGGGGAAGCCCAGATCGATCTGTTGCTTCCCCCGAGATCGCTCATTGCCAGTTGTTCTTTCCCTGACCGAGTGCTCTCGGCACGGATGCACTGGCTTACAGCTGGCCTCGGGGCACGCGCAAATACGCGTTTCCCCCAGTGAGCCTGCTCGCGCAGTTACTGTGCAAGGTCAGGGAGGACGAGGAACAGGTTGCTGGTTGCGCCCCTCTGGCTCAACCGGACCTGGATGTCAGAGCTCTCCCTCGCGATAGCCCTCCCCTGGCAGTCCCTTCGAGAGAGCACCTACTCTCTCAGGGACAGGGCACCACCTGGCACCCTCGCCGATCTTTGAAGAGATTTTTAGACGCGAGGAAGACTTAGGTAACCTCCGATTGCGGTGGCTAATACCGTCACTCGGGCTAGAGCCCCCTCCCCGAGCGCGCCTATGCCCTGACGTGGAGTCTATTCACTGAATGGTGTGTCTCTCGCTGAGAAGACCCCCGTAATTTGCCAGATCAGCGTTGTGCTTTCTTTACGCCGAGAGAAGTTGGAGAGCAGGCTGTCGCCCTCCACACTCAAGGTTACGTGGCTGCCATCTCCGCTCTCATAACGCGGTGGCTGGCAGCACCGTGGGAACGCATAACCTCATCATCCGGTTCCTCAGGGGCGTTAAGCGAATTAATCCACCCCGCCCCCTCTCATGCCCTCTTAGGATCTCGCCCTCGCTACACAAGCCGCGTCAGATCCCTTCGATCCTCGACTCAGTATCTTTCTGTCCCTGAAGACAGCTCTGCTGGTCGCGTTGATATCGATTAGAGGGTCGGGGACCCGGAGGCATTTTTCGGTCAGTGACTCGTGCCTGTAATTGGGCTGGCTTCTCTCACGTCCTGAGACCCCGCCCGCGATATGTGCCCAAGGTTCCTACCACTCCGTTTTAATATGAGGTAGTGAGCCTGCAAGCGCTGCCCTCGGAGGAGGCAGACCCAGCCCTTCTTATTGTCCAGTTCGCGTTTTGCGTATTATCCGGACCGCACTCAGAGTTTAGATCATCTGAGCAGCTCTTCGTCTGTTATAGCGGTCGGCAGCAGGGAAGTGCCGTACCGAAATAAGTTCCCACTAGATTGTGGATGCCTTTCTTTCACTATCAGAGCCGTGAGCCGCGTCCCCCGAGAGCGCATGCGCACTCCACTCGGAGCTTCGCATCCTCTCGAGCGCGTGCACGCGGCGCCCCTCTAACAGACATCTGTAGAGCTGCGGGCTGGGTGACACCCAACACATTTGCAAGGTTTTACAATCTGCGAGTGGAGCCGGTTTCCTCAAGGGTATTAGGTAACCCTTGGTGATTGAGGAAACAATTCGGTAGGGTGTTGAAACACGCTTGCTGCGCCATTTTCCCTAACACGGAGATACGTGCGCCTTTTTATCTGTCAGTAAAGTTCCCCGTCAGGTGAGCCCTGCAGATTCCTCCGTGGCCCCCAGCACTGACTCAGCGGAGGAGTCACTTGCTGGCCCACTACGTTGTAGGTCTGCCCGCTGGTCAGCCCGCGTTTTGGGTAAAGGTGCCTGCTATGCGTGATCCCCACTAGGCGATCCCATATGCTTATTCCGCCACGGTTAAGTCCCCCCCCTGGGCGGACCCGTGTCTTCCCTCCCCGCTAACCACTCTTTTGCTATGCGTACTCCCCCTTTTTAGGGCTAGTCCATATGTAAATTCTGCCATCTATCCCCCCTTGGGTAACGGATGGCCTCCGCAGCGTCCTCCCTATCGGGATTGCACGCTTCCCAACGTACTGTCGTATTTTCCTAGAATTATCTAGATGCTCACGACTTCCCAAAAAATATATATAAATCCGTAAAACTTCTGTTGAAGTAGGATAAATTAGGGCCAGGGACACGTTGGAGGACCGCGCCCCCCATGATGTGGGTGCGTCACGCTTGCTTGACTATCTCCTCATCGGGGGTGTTGGTAAGGTGCAGTCATTATGGCACTTTCAATGGGCTCCCAATGCGTGGATTTTACAATCAAATCCACTTATAGTGCTGAAGTTCCCCCCGAAGGGGAACGTTCGAGGTTACTAAAGTAACCCTTCGTTCCCCGAGGAGGGGAACGGAAGCACTATACTCCGTCGCCATAATGACTGTCCCTTAGCTGTTGAAAGTCTCTTCAGCTTAAAAAGGATAGCGTCTGCTGGCGCCAGGTGAGCTTATATACTCAGTTGATTGCTTATGCCGCTCACCTGCGCAGGCTTGCGCTGCCAATTCATTCTTAATTGGCCCGTTCAATACTCTTTCAGACGAGTAGCTTCTGAACCGAACCTCCCAATGCGTGGATTTTACAATCAAATCCACTTATAGTGCTTCCGTTCCCCTCCTCGGGGAACGAAGGGTTACTTTAGTAACCTCGAACGATTTACAGGCATGTGATTCATAGTGCCCTAAGTTTGCCATTCAAGCTTCACTATGTTGGCTTTAAATTTATTAAATAAACAATGCCGGTGTCAAAATTAATTGTTTCTTTGATGCACTGCAATGCAGAAGTGGACAGTTTGGTATGGGTCCAATAATAGATCATAACCGGTTATTGTGTACTGACGTCATTTATGTCATTTGCGCTATATTGCGGTAGCTTACTCTGGCAAGGGGGGCAAGCGTTAACAGTTAATACACAGTATCTACTTAAAAACACTAGCGATTGACCAATCAAAAGGTGTGAGAACTCACTCGACAAGGCTGAAAAAGCAAGTGGGATATTTACATTTGTTTATGCTCATGTTGTTCTGTGCATGTACTTGACAACAGTTCTGACTGTTTCTATTAAAGACAAAACTATATTACAAATAATATATAAATATAAATGTTTACACATTTTTCTTGTGCTGTGAAGTAAAATCTAAAATTCTGTATGGAAAGCATCGTCAATGCACCGTGACGCACCAATAAATCGAATTAAACTGAATCAATAGCGTGATAATCATAACCAAACCGAATCGTAAGACTATTGTAGGTTCACACCTCTAGTGAGGTGCCAATGGATTTTGTTCATCTAAGGTGCTATCTTCCAAATCTTAAAACCTGTCAAGCACCATGTGACTTTTATTGAGCGAAAAGGCATTTCTTATGTTAAAAAAAAAAAAAATGTTTTGTTATTCTAAACTTATATTTCATTAAATATTTTGAAGGTTCCAGGACCTTCATCAGACACGTGAACCTTGATCTAATTTTACTATTAATACATACAGTGTCTAATAAATGATCAATATGAATTTTAATGCATGTTTTTGTACTATCCAATAGTGTGTTACAATGGAAAATGCTTGTAAATTACTCACATTAAGAGGATGTTGGACTCCACAATAACTGTCAAAAGTAGCAGAGGCTCTTTTTATTCAAAGTGAAGTGTGTCAGGAATGGAGGAGGGACTAAATAAAAAGCTTCTGAGAAGCATAAATATCCCAGGCCTCTTCGGGCTTTCATGGATTGATAGTAGCTCACATTAAGTATGTACGTAATCATGTGCTTCTTTACATATTTTAAAGAGTATTATAGCTCTCTTTCCAGCATGCTAAAGCCAGGCTTTGAAATTCTACCCTACAGGGACAAAGGGAAGGCCTGCTTGTCCTGGGGTTTTGTGTGCTTAACAATTGACCCGTGTACTTGACAGAGTTTCCAGCTTAGTCGACACCTTTGATTCCCTCTCAAGAGACTTCATTCTCTCCCATTCATTCTTAAGACATTATGTTGCGTTTGCGCTTTAATATATTCTTTACCTTTAAAACTGGTAATGGAAGATTTAATTTTTATCCTGCCATCTTTTTTTCAAAATGACAGCTTCCTTCATGTGGGATTAATATTTTAAAGGAATAAACCATGCAGACAGGGATAAGCATTATAGATCTGTTCTGATTCATTTATCTTCTTAGCTAAAAACTTCAAAAGGAAATATGTGCCATAGATAAAAGGTGAGAATAGACATTCAGGTGTTAAATCTTATAGTTTGAGGATGTGCACATTAATTCAGAAGTGAAGAAGTGAAGTGAAGAAAGTCTCTATTGGTTTGTGTCAAAATGTGTTCTTAGTATAATTTAATAGTCTGTTTTGTTCATATATAGGCCTACTTTCAGTAGTAAAGTATTCTCTGTGATAAAACAAAATGTATATAAATAAATATATATAAATAAATGAATATATATATATATATATATATATATATATATATATATATATATATATATATAGAATATATATATAGAATATATATATATAGAATATATATATATATATATATATATATATATATATATATATATATATATATATATATATATATATATATATATATATATTCTATAATCAGTGGCATAAAATGGTCTTAATGTCTTCCTAAAATTACAATAATATTTAATATTGCCACATAACGCACAACGAAGAGTATTTATTTTTAGAGGCCTAGACATGTATCTGAAAAATGTAACAAAATTTCAGATCCAACTATTAGTTTTGTAATCTGAAATGTGCAACAGAAGGTACCCAGAGCAACGTATTTTATGTTTAGCAAAAATTGTAGGCTGAGGAATGTACTTTTGTGTTGAATTTGGATTTTACTTGTATTTTACTTCTTGCAATGTGACTTTTAATCTTGCAGTCTTATTTTGTTTAGAAATTAGATTTTATTTCTTGTATTTCAAACCGTGAAAGTGTTTTTGCTTTTTTTTCCGTTTTCACCTAAAAGTCAAAGCACAGTAATTGATTGATTGATTGATTGATTGATTGATTGATTGATTGATTTAGTTTTTCAGCTGAAAAATAAATAAGTACGATGAGACTTTTTCCTGTTTTATATTTCTATGTTTTATCAGATATTTTGTAGGACTATTTCTCACCAAGTGGAAAGGAGAATACTGAGGTGAAGGTGGTGTGCCATATTAGGAATGCAATCCCACTCATACCATCTGAGGTGATGTTTTCCTGGTCATTTGCCCAGGATTCAAATATAGTTTTGCTTATGTCACCAATGTGAATGTCAATCCAAGCAGTTAATTTGAGTGTTTTCGGCATTCAGTTTCACCTAGAAAAATGAATCCAAATTTCTTTCTTTTTTTCTTTCTTTCTTTCTTTCTTTCTTTCTTTCTTTCTTTCTTTCTTTCTTTCTTTCTTTCTTTCTTTCTTTCTTAAAAAAATTAATTTGTATTGCTTTGTAACTGATTATTACAGAAATATAGCAGCAGAAACCTCATTGATCTTATTATTTTCAGAATACACTAAGATCAGTGTGATGTGATGCTGCATTACTCAGAGGATGATACTGTACAACATGTAAGTTATTGTTTCTTATGGTGATGATACACAGGGCAACTTTTACAACAATTTTCATTGGATCTTGCTGTCAATAGACAAACAGATGAGTCAAAGGCCAACCATTCAGAGAGGAGCAATTCTGTTGCCTAGTCATATTATATGTAAACATTCCTTCAATACACTCCATCCTGGCTGGGTCAGTTGGCATTTACTGAGGTGACCCCAGATAAATCAGAGACTAAGCCAAAAGAAAGTGAGTGAGTTTACACTCCTTTTCGTCATTCTACTACAGCTGAGTTACTGGCATCTTCTGACAGCGCCAAGCCAGTCACATGATTCGCTACTAGCATTCTGATTGGAGGATCTCAAAAACAGATCCAGTTTTGTTGCAAATTCTCAAGGGGAAAGTAGCTAAGATACATTGATCAACAACACTGCTGTGCTCTAAAAGTTTTCTCATGTATCATCGCCTTTACAGTAATGTATGAGTCAGTTATTGATAAATTTCATTGGTAATTCAAAATAAAATAAAAAATGTATTCATTCACTTGGCCCACAATTATGGACATTTTGATGTTTCTCCATTCAAAGAGACAGAAGGGATACTTTCAAAGATGACTGTCACATGAAATGACTTGCCTTAAAGGGACTTTGTTTGTACTAATCATAATTACATTACACTAGCTCAATATAAATTTTTGATTCAGGCACGTGTACTGAATCAAACGCAACACCTCACAAAAAAAGCTTCATCATACACTCGCCTTTATAGTATATCAGGGCATTACTACTTGCTTCCTTGAAGAGGTAAAAGTGTAGATGAGGGAAAAAAGGCCTCCCTTTTTATCAAATGAATGTCACAAGCAACGCCACTCAGTGTTAGCCTCATTAATGTCCCCACTGTTCTTTCAAAATTAATGCTGGCTGCAATGTCCTCTATTAAGAAATTAAATATTTAGACTTGAAGGGAAGACATTTAAATCCTTCTTCCTGGTTCAGAGTGGGTCGGAGTGGCGGCCGTGCGCTCTCAGCTGTCTCTTCTGCTTACTGAACGCCAGCGCCGACCGTTATAAATCAAAAGAACTTTAGCACAGATCGCTCTCTCTTTACCCCTCTCTAAATAGTTTACAGTTCTCTCGACATATATTAGAAAGCACCTAATTAATTGGCACATAAAACTCAAACATAAAGCTGCCTTAACGGTGAAACAAGTCCGTTGGCAGAGTGGCCGGATTCATGAGAGGACCTGCAGACGGAGGCCTTTGATCAGGCCGTCTAATGCAGTCCTGACATCTTCACTGCTCCTAAATTTCACCGCCTCGGTTAGCAAGCAGGCTTTCAAGAAATTAGTCCTTGCAGCGGCCTCGCATATCCCAATCAAAGACCTGGAGAGCTTCGCTCGAGCTTCTTGGATTATTGAGAATTCAGCTGCGTGATGAGCATTTGGCGAGCTTTTGTCCTGTTTTTCAGCTAACGCCTTCTCACATCTAATAGAGTGTGAAAGTCCTGCTAGGATCTCTACTCTGCATGTTGGGATATTTCATCAGCGGCTGCCAACAGCCTGTCGGAGAATGACTAGTACACATAAGAAATAAACAGAGCGATAAAACTGCATAATGACTGGATAAGTAGTCCATTTTTGATCCGGCGAAACACTTGTTTTCGGTAAAATGCGCACAAATTCCTTAATCAAAATGCACTTTGCTAGTGAAAATCTGTCTAACAGACAAACCCAAACTCCCATAAATCATGCATCAACAGACACAATGAGAGGCGCATTGGTCAAGGCGTATTTGCAAGAAAAGCACTTTATCTTCGTAAATCAGAGGGGACGCATCCCTTTTATTCCTGCGAAATCCAATCCGATCGATGCAATGAAGTATGTGAAACCAATATTCAATATCCAAAATGCTGAAGTTCAGCGGCGAGGGCAACGAGCCGTGCTCTCCGCGAGTGTGAGGACAACAGCAATTATGAAAATTGAAAAGAGAATAAATGAAAAAAGCTCTAGTGGGGAACGAGCTGCAGAACAGACCCATCGTGTGATTGATTCTGAGCGTGGACGGCCACTGCCTCGGGTTCATGTGGTAATGATAGTTTTATAATTAAGATTAAAGACCACCGAACACGGGGAAGACACAGGAGAAGGGCAGGGGGGCTTCTACTGTGACATTCTGAATAATTAGAGAAAAGAGGCTAAAATATGAGTTCATTTATAAATATGAACCTTGATGTTGCTTATTATATGCGCTATAGGAGGTAGAAGATACAGATAAGTTTAAATGCACACTTCTCATGAGAAACTAATATCAATACTACTGCTAACAATACAACTGACTATAATTTATTAATGACAAATGACATTAACCCAATTGTGCCCATTTTTTTGGTGAAATGGTTCCATGCATGAAGCCTTGTTAACAATAATTAAGTTAATTAAGTTATTTCTATGTATTTCTATCTACGTCTTTGTAAGAACCCTTCAATGTAAAATTTGAATAGGAGAAAAGCTTTTGTCATTAACTCAAAACATCTGCTTTCAAAAGATAAATTAATTTTCATAAACACATTTATTATGATTAAAATTGCCTTGAAAACTATCTATCATCATTTAATGAATATAAAAACACAAATAACTAATCTATTTGTCTTAAAGTGATTAAACACACACTATTAATTCCTTACATTTATAAAGCGCTTTTCTTTTTAGACATTTTTGAGGGGGATTTCATCCACCACCAGTGTGCAGCATCCACCTGGATGACGTGACGGCAGCCATATTGTTCCAGATCGCACATTACCAACACAATCTCACATCAATTCTTAACTTTTTAGAGTAGTGGCTAATTCGTATGAATTCGTATGATCTAATTCGTACAATTTAGAACGATTTGCTCATCCCTCAGTGACAGTTGGGTTTAGGGGTGGGGTTAGGTGCCACGCCTCCTTTTAAAAATTGTACAATTTTGTACGACCGAACTCGTCCGAATTCTTACGAATTAGCCACTAAACTGGCAAAACGTAAAATACTTACGTTTTCTCTTGAGATCAGGCTGACATCACACACCAGCTGATTGGTGGAGGACACAGAGTGAAGAAGCCAGTTAAGTTATGGGGATGGTTTAGAAGGACATGATAGACAGAGGTCTATAGCCATGTCTACAGGTACACAGGTTTGATTGTGAACAAAAAGCTTAAAAAAAATATTGGGTTTTTAAAACTGCGTTTTTGTGTTGAAAAAATCTGGAGTTTAGATAATATCCATGTTTGTGTGGACAGCAAAGGCCTAAGGTTGTGTCTGAATTTGGCTGTAGTTTTGTGTTTTTCTTCAGTAATTCTGTTTTTTAACAGCAGGAGTTCATTATTCTCTGTTTACTCAGCACTTTAACTTCACTCCAGTGTTATTTTAACTCTTTGTGGGAGTTTGACCAGTGCGAGATGCTAATTTTACTCAAAGGATTTTGCTGTGTCAAATTGTGTATAATTAAAAAGTCTACTTTAAAGTAAAGAAATCAGTTAAATGGCATTATGAAAGCAAAAAAAAAAAAAAAAAAAGTCCATTGATTGTTTGCTTGCATGTCATTAAGAAACAAAAAACGGATAACATGTAGAAAATTACTCAGAAAAGGAAAATGGCAACTATGAACTTTGGCAATTGTAGTTGCCGGTGGGCTTAAATGAGTTAGTAATCAATAATTTTCATTGGTGGTATTAAAAGTTTTAATAAATTAAAATACAATATACTATTACAATTATTTAATCATAATTATAAATAATCCTGTAAATAATATTATTAAACACTCTCAGACAATACAACTGCAAGCGTAATATAACAATAGATAATAATAATAATAATAATAATAATAATAATAATAATAATAACAACAATAATAATAATAATAATAGGTTATACAATTCTAAAATGGAGTATTATTATTATAAATATTATTACAAACAATGGGGCGATGCAGTGGCGCAATAGTTAGTGCTGTCGCTTCACAGCAAGAAGGTCACTGGTTCGAGCCTCGGCTGGGTCAGTTGGCATTGCTGTGTGGAGTTTGCATGTCCTCCCTGCGTTCGCATGGGTTTCCTCGGGTGCTCCTGTTTCCCCCACAGTCCAAAGACATGCATTACAAGTAAGTTGGGTAGGCTAAATTGTCTGTAGTGTATGAGTGTCAGTGAGTGTGTATGGATGTGTCCCAGAGATGGGTTGCAGCTGAAAGGGCATCCCCTGCATAAACATATGCTGGATAAGTTGGTGGTTCATTCCGCTGTGGCGACCCCAGGTTAAAAAAGGGACTAAGAATGAATGAATAATAATAATAATAATAATTCAATTGTTCTTTATAAACATTCTAATTACAATTTTTTTTCTTTTTTTTATTATATGTGCATATTGTCCTGATAATGTTGTTGTTAGTGGCGCTGCTGTTAAGTCAGTTGTAAAGATCATCTGAATTTAATATTAAATTAAAGCTTTAAATATCCACAATAGACAATACATGTAAGCGTCAGTAAATACAGAGTGATATTAATGAAGTTTATGCTGCATAGATTATTCAATTCACTAATACTTATAACAACGCCAATGTGCAAAAATTCTATATAATTATATTACCAACAGTAATAGTAGAAGAAAAAAATCTCTGCAGTGTGTCAATTTCAAAAAGCGATGTTGAAAAGTGTGAATATCTCAGACGTTCCTGTGGCACCTACTGGTGAACTCCAGTCAGTCAGATGACTAATAATCATATCAAAGGTGCCGTGTCACTCAGCAGATTTAAATAAGAGGGTTTTAGAGGGGCATTTGCATGCGTCGAGCTGCCTAGGCTAAGAGGCTAATGCCATAAAGTACTGCAACGATGTGATTTAATGTAATCTGTCATGTCATATGCTAATCTCCAGCCTCTTCAGGCCGACCATAAGAAAGGCAGAGCGAGGGTTTGTAAAGGAGGGAGAGAGAGAGAGAGAGAGAAAGCGTCCTTCACTTCCGCTGCGATCACGTCACTGCAAGTTCACTCAAACCAGTCCTGGGCAATAAGTACAAGATTCAAGTCGCTTTGATAAGGTCACATCTGTGCACGTCTCTCGTTCCCCGTCTTTCATTTTCCTTCCCCCCACCTCCCTCATTCATTTCCCATCTGTATGTTGGAACAGCTGTTTCTTTCAGGATATTGCATTTCAGGCTGAAGCGGCCTCTCTGGAACTCAAACATACTTCTATAAAAGACAAGGGCGGTTTGATTGGCTGCAATTTATGGATATAAATAGCTCTTACAAATTGCTAATCTACCTCTCAGCCTCCTAAGTGCCTTTTCCTTTCAAAATTGCGGTATTGCACAACACTTTCTCATCAAGAAGTCAAACAGAGAAGCTTGAGATTTATTTCTATGGCTTACTACGGGAAGAGGAAGCTGTCACCCTCCACCCCTCCACTTCTGTACTTTTTTTTTTCTATTTTTTTCTTTTTTTTCCTCCTCGTGTCTCACCAGTAAGTAGGCCACACTTGGGTTTGGCTTCATTTAAAAGGACTAGACACTAATTAAAAGCCATAAAGAAGCTTTAAAGGTGAAGAATTTGTGATATGATTTTGGGCGCTCTGGTGTATTCTGAAGGCTGTTTTAAATAAATGGACCTTTAAGAGAAGTTAAATGTTTCCTTTTTGACAAAAGGTTTTAGTTGAAGGATTTGAAATCTAATACCATATACTGAACACTATGTATCATATTTTCTGCATATGTTATTTTTTTATCTTTGACTTCCATAGAATTTACTTCCCATACTAGTTAGTAAATGGGGCCGGCAAATGGTTGTTTATCCAATTCAGATATGTTTGTTCAGCATAGGCTCATTCTGAAAACATAGCCCTATATACATTTCTGGAGATCCCGGATTATGTAGCCAGAGATATCTATGGCTGCATTTCATCTCTATGGAGCGGTATGACGCCGTTCCTTTTTCTCGCTTACCAGCTGACCGCTTATCTGTATGTGGACGACTTTTCCATTGTTACCAGTTTGTCTGGTAGCTCTACGCGTACGTCAGTGGACTTGAAATGCAGAGTGGAGTTGACTGCAATGACAGGGTTCGAGTACAGTGAAGAACGGTTTCAGAAAACTGGTAAGACAAAAATATAAGCCAAAAAATAAAAAAATAAATAAAAGAAAAGAAACAAGTAAATAACAGGACGAGAATGTGGTAAATTAGGGGGCTTTTCTTTTTCTGGATTGCTTTTCAAAACCCTGCGTTTGGGTTTAGGGAAGGGGGGTAAGCAGGTCAATAGGAGCTTTTTTGGTGGATTTACATGAGAACAGCATGCGCGAATTTCACTTGCGAGAGAAATTTTTGAACTGAAAAAGCCTACACAGCAGCCACAAGTGGATTTATGAAAACAAAAACTGTAAAAAAAAAAAAAAAAAAAACAACTGAGATGTATTTTGCTCTCTCCAGAAATGTATATACAGTAGGGGTACATAATGAGCCGTGGTTGTATTTGTTGTTGATGTTTTTGTGCCTGTTATTAGTCACATCTATACATGTTTTACTTAATAAAAAAAATATATATATATATATATATATAATAATAATGTTATAAATACTTTAAAGAAGATCTTCAAATACCAACAAGAACACAAATATTATAATTAAATGTAAATTTTATATAGTAATCATAAAAATAATAAACAGAACTGAGTGTCTTTAAAGATGAGTTGTACTTGTAAACAATTTCATGTTGTGCTAGTTAATAAAATCTCATTACATTGACTAAATTAATTAAATACACTTTAATAAATATTTTCATGATATGTAATTAGCATCATATGCATTAAGCCTAGAACTCGTTGTATTTTACCACAGGATATCACATTTTCCTTTGATATAGAAAAAATGTCAGCAAATTATTCATAAGCAGCCACTATATTTTAATAGTTACATAAAACTATGTGTGACATGTCAGTTTTTTTTTTATGTTAATACCAGAAAATCCAACAACTCCTCACCTTAAAATTATAAGGTTCTATTTGACATTTTTGTCAAAATTGAGTTATAATCTTGAGATATAGATACATATTCTTATTAAATGACAACTTATTTACATTATTGGATGTTATTTTTTTTTTAATAAGTTGTTTAAATTTTAAGATTTTTTATAAAAAATAAAAAAAAAACGTTACATAAATATTATCTGGTATGGAATGCAAAATAAGCTCAATATCTCAACATCATTTAAAAAGCAGATAGAACCTAATGATTCCAAGGTGACGAATCGTCATGCTGTTTTCTTGCCCTCTATTCATCTTCAGAACAAAAATTAATATATTTTGATGATACATGAGAGCTTTCTCATCCTCATCCTCTTTCTCAAAGTCCAGAAAGTCAACCTAAAACATCATCAAAACCTTCCATATGACTTGGGTCAACTATAACCATGCAAGGCTCCAAAAAAACTTTAAAAAATATATTTGTTCATCAATATTGTCTCTTCCTTATCAGGTCATCAATGTGTGCTTTTTACTTCTGTGCATTGTATTTCACCAGGACTGACAAGAGGGCATGTGTGAAGAAATGTGTTTTTTACAGTTGGTTTTTGCACACAAAAGTGTTCTTGGAGCATTGTATGATTACAACTGAGGCTCTGAAGTCACCAGGGATGTTTTTGATTCATTTTCTGAACTTTGTGTATTATGGAGGTTAAGGGAGCTCTCATATTTGAATAAAGTAATCCCTTAAACAAATTTATAGTCAAATTATATAGGTTGCAATTTGTCGTGCTCTATACTGAATCCTGAGATCACTTTTTAGGTTTTTTTTTTTTTTTTTGCCAACATTGTGAATCGAAGAACTAAAGTGGGCTACATTAGAGCAGTAAAACTTTTCTTTTTTTTTTTTTCTTTTTTTTTTGAAGCTTCGTCACTGAACCAATGTAAGTTAATACAAACTGACATATATGAATAGCATTTCATCTGAGGAGCAATGGCTTCTCTTTAATGCTTCTGTGCTCTTTCTAATTAGTATGACTCTCCTAATTGTGAAATATGTGTCTGCATCTAAGACTTCCACATTTCAGTTTAAATAAAAGAATAAAAGAGCAAAAATGTAAGTGAACGAAGTAAACTGAACTGACAGAATGTATAGAGGAAAAAAATAAATAAAAATGACAACATCAGCTGGGGTTAACAAATATTCTGTGAAAGAAAAACAACATTTCAGGTTGATATTATGAATATGAGTTAGTTATGTTCTGCATAGAATTGTATGTCAATAAGTAATATAATGCAAATGTGCAAGGTATTTATGACCAATATCTGCACTTTTTTTAAATAATAGCATTATAAATAATAGCATTATACCTTTGAAAAACATTTTGTTGTTATACATTTTAAATACATTTTAAAACAATACTTTATTATTCATTCATTCATTAATTCATTTTATTTTCGGCTTAGTCCCTTTATTAATCGGGAGTCGCTACAGCAGAATAAATCGCCAACTAATCCAGCATTTGTTTTCACGCAGCGGATGCCCTTCCAGCTGCAACCCATCTCTGGGAAGCATTCATTCACACTCATACACTATGGAAAATTTAGCCTACCCAATTCACTTGTACTGCATGTCTTTGGACTATGGAGGAAACCCATATGAATGTAGGGAGAACATGCACCAACTGACCCAGCCGAGGCTTGAACCAACGACCTTCTTGCTGTGAGGTGACAGCACAACCTACTGTACCACTGCATCACCCATACCTTATTATATTTTTTAATATATAACCTTTAATTTATCAGGAAGACAACACAGTAAAGTTAATATTCTTTAAGATTATTTACACAACATAACATAACAAGACCCAAAACACCTCAATTGACAAAATAATAATTATAAAAATCTTGTCTCCACCCTCCCCCTTCCCTAAACCCAACCAACAGTGTTCTAAAAGCAATCCAGAAAAAGAAAAGCCCTTACCTGATTTTTAGCACATTTTCAGTTTTTACCACATTATCACCCTGTTATTTACTTGTTTGTTTAATTTTTTTGGCTTCTGTTTTTGTCTTACTTTCTGGAACAGTTCTTTGCTGGACTCAAACCCCCTTGTCATGGTCAACTCCATTTTGCATCTCAAGCCCACCAATGCACATGTCGAGCTACCGGACAAACTCGTAGGAGGAAAGCTGCCCATATGGAAGTTAGCAGTCAGCTGGTAAGCTAGAAAAGGGACAGGGTCCTACCACCTCACAGCGTTTGTTTTAAAAATGAAATGCAGCCATACGTACTGGCTACACAATTATAAAAGATAATAATAATGATAATAATAATAATAATAATAATAATAATGCTATTATCTTTGTATTAATCTTACTTTATCTTACTTGGTAAGGCCATTAAAGTAATTTTGATGTACAATGTCATGAACTTTACTCACTAAGTCAATTGTAAACACTTTTAAACTTTAGTTTATACAATGTTTTTATTCATCTTTATTGTAATGCATAGTTTACATTACAATATGAGTTTCAGGTCAGAGCAAATACAAAGCTCTGCTATAGACCTTTTTCATGGCTGCTGCATGGAGGGCGCCATAGCGACCAGCGTCTTCCGGTAGAATGCAATAATATGCATAATATGCGCTCCGAAAATGGCTTTCAATAACGTTTTTAATGGATAACAGAGTGTTTTTGTGACACACAACTTAGAAATGTGTCTGTTAAAGCTGTTATAATCTGTCACATGTGGTTCAAGAGCGTCAGAAATACGACAAAAACGTTCTCCTAGTTCACGTGTCTGCCGTCAGAAATACAGTGTGTGTGTGCGTTCACAGCCTGTCAGCTGTTAGCTCAGCGGCTCTTTAACACACACACACACACACGCACACACAGAGAGAGAGAGAGAGAGAGAGAGAGAGAGCAAACCAGAGTACTGGCATGAAGCTTAACAGGTATGAAAGTCGTGCAATTTACAAAAATGACCAATAAAAGTCTGTTATTGATACTCTGCAGGCTGATTTGCTGTTCATTCTAATTGTGCGCCGTTTGTGTTTTATTTCGTGGGTTTTATTCACCACGGTTTGTGTTTTTCTGTCATTTCGAAATGACACTAGCCTATATTTTCACTTTGTCACAGTTATTAAATCAGTGTGTCAGTGGCACAGTACAGCCTACGTGTGTGTGTCAAACATTTTGGTGAATTACATTTGTTTGGGCTGGTTATATATTTGAAATAAAGAGAAAATGTTGACTTTAGCGATGAAAAGGCTTCATTTAAACTGCAGAAGATGCCGTCTGACAACAAGGGGAAAATGCCTCACAGCAGCTGTTTTCCATCCTATTAGATCGCATTTCTTTAAAGGTTCAGGACACCCCGGAGAACTTTTTTTTTTATATTAACAGATATGTGTGTGTTGAGCATCAGTTAAGACAATGTTAGCACCTGTCAGCTTTAATTGTGGGGAAAACTGAATAATTTTGAGCTTTTGTCAGCTAATTTCAGCTTCCGGGTTTAAAATGATTTTTGGGGCGGGATCAAAATCGGTGATGTAGCGCAGAACTGCAAGTGCAATGATGACGCGTCGGTTTCTCATTATTATTCATAGCGGAGTTTTCTTATCCTATGAGAAGAGCCAGCTGCTTAATTATTCATGAGACCTGCCAGACCTGCCAGTGTCAAGCCCGAGCTGAGAGACACGGAAACCACGGCACAGTATTTAGCCGTTCATGAAAGCTCATATGCGATTGTTTCCATGATCCATGGGGTTTGTTGCATGTTTTCCCCCGCGATCTTTTCAGGGCCGATCATACAGCAAAGCTTGGTGTGTGCTGCTAGCATTTTTGTCGGGAGAGCAGCACGAGAATTAGAGAATGGCGGACGCTGCCTTTTATCAGGAGTTCGTTCACATTCAGACACATCACTGTGCTGCTGTGTTTGCCTAAATCCTCCAGATTACCAGCAGGGCTAATGGTTAAAATAGACAGGTCAGGAGACCTGCTGCACTGAGTCTGCTGGATACGGGGATTGAGGGAGAAGTCCTCATTTATAGTTGACATGAACACACTTATCTTTATAATGATATAAATTGTGGTTGTCTGTATATGAAATTACGTATAACAAATGTAGCAGGGCATTAAATCACTGTTCATTTCTTTGCATTTTAACTTTGTAAACTATAAACTCATGCGTCTGCTCTTTGTGTCTCATTTTGTGAGCTAACTGACTACAGCAGTTATTCGCTCCCCTTCTCCCCTGCTGGCCACGCCCACTCCTGCCCGATGCTCGCGGAGCTCCACGCCCATTAATCATGCATCTTTTGAAAAAATTCTGAAGTAGACTTTAACCGAAAGAGGGGGGTGTCATGGCCCTTTAAATGATCAGTCCAGGAGATGGTGCTGATGGACAACAGTATTAGTTCAAAGAGGATAAAAGCAGGTAAAATAGATTAAAACTATCGTTTCAAAGCTGTCCAAATGTGACTGTTTACACGCATCAGCTGCCGACTGGAAGTTTTTCACATTCTCCTTGCGCATACACGCAAAGCATAATGGGTAATTTTGCGTTCCAAGAAAAAGGTCTATATGATATTGTCTTATTTTATATAGGACGACTTTTGAACAAAGTAAATAAAGACAAAAACACAAGAAACACAAGACTGAAAGTTTGCTTTTCACAAATCTTCCCCTTTAGCTAAACACAGAGGCTGTTTCGCTGCTAGAGGTTTTTCTTGCAGTTTCATCAAAGTCATGCTGTACAAATGGTTAGAGAGACGGGGTAAAATCTATCTGGAGTGGCCTTGTCGCCCAAATACCAGCAAATGAAAAATCCATTGAGAGAAGCAGGGCCAAAGCTGTGCCATGCACTTTCAAGGTATGAAAAGGCACAATTACATTCCACCTCCTGTTGGGGCAGTGGAAGTGCTCTTTCATACTGGTGCAAACCCACAGTTACAACACGGGACCCCCCAAAGTGTAGTGCAGACTGTCACTGGTACAGGCAGCCTGGTAACAGGTAACAGGTTAGTTTGTTTGCATGTGTTTGTTGGAGAGGTTACACTTAAGTCTGTGTGTGTGTGTGTGTGTGTGTGTGTGTGTGTGTGTGTGTGTGTGTGTGTGTGTGTGTGTGCGTGTGTGTGTGTGTGTGTGTGTGTGTGTGTGTGTGCGTGTGTGTGTGTGCTTTTGTGTGTGTGTGTGTGTGTGTGTGTGTGTGGGAGCTTTATCATATGTGTTATAGTGTGATATAAGACCACCCTGCTGTAAGTTCACTAATGGACTGCAGTGATCAGAAACCTGGAAAGTATTTTTGTGATTTGGCAAGCTCTAATCTGATTGGCTAACCTCTCTTAACTTTTGGGATTAAGGGCGCACAGGGATTTTTTTCTTCTCATATATACAAAGAGCACTTAAATAATCACTGGATTTCCCAATAATGTTTAAGTATTTTTATAACAACATTGTTATATTTTATTTATTTATTTATATATTTATAATAATAATAACAAAATAATAATAAAATACTAAATTAAATCCCTAAACACAGGGAATTTAACACAGGTTCTTGGTGTAAGGAACAGGCATGTGATGTGAATACCAAAAATACAAAACTTTATTTTCTTTTTAAAAGCTTGTCAGTAGCTGCACAGTCACATCTAGAAAATCAACAAAAAAGACAATGTAAGTTTACTAGTGGCAGGTTAACTAGTTACGTAGCACCAACCTCCGCAAAAATAAAATAGTCTTGCCGCAAGTGCACCACACACACGCTCAAAAGCACACATGAGCACACAACACACATACTGCACTCCATGCCATACCCTACTACCGCACATGAGGGACAACTAGTGGCCTGACTTGAAGCCTCGACTCTTACAATACAAAAAAAACATTAACAATTGTACACGAACATCACAATTTTACACACAAAATAAAAAAAAATAAATAAAAATACAGCAATGCCCAAACAATTACGGTCACAGGAATATATCCTTACAGAGAAAACAATAAGTCAATAATAATAATAATAATAATAATAATAATGAAAACACAATTTAACTTATAAAAGCAAAATCATAAACTTCCTATAAGAAGCGCAAATAAAGAGACAAAAAATGAATTAAGCACAAATGAAGAAAAAACAATAATAAGCACACAATTATCCCACAGACTCATGCACACAAATGTATCAGCTGCTACACAGCTATGCCAGTGTTGATACACAAATGACTGAATCTGAGCATAAAGTTCTCAGCATGAAAGCCAATAGTCTCAGTGACAACAACAAGCCACAGCCAGTCTTATCCCCAGATGCTAAAAAAACAAATACAGCCAGTTAAGTGCAGCTACATAACCCCGATGCCCACAATAGATGCCACAATACATCCCTGTTCCCTGAGACATACCTCCTCTTGCTGTGCATGAGGTGGAGTATTTGGCAGTTCTGTGGGCTCCTCTGGTTCCAGCAGAGGATTAGGGTAGTCACCAAGCTCAGCAGAACACCGGACTACTCTTAGTTTGAAGAGAGAGCAATGGATGTTCTTTACCCTGGACAGGTCACCACACCACCCTCTGGTGGCGCCCTAGTCACCTGGTAAACCACTGGGCTTTATTGGGCTAACCCTAACCCACAGGTCCTGGATATTGTGACAACCTCTTACCCCTAAATCACGGAGGTACACCAGCTGACCCTCCCTCAGTGGCTAATCCCGAACAGCCTGATCCTGTTGGGGCTTGCAGGCTCTCGTGCACCTGCAAAGGCTACCTGTAGTTGGGTCTGGTGTTCTATAACCCATTCATACACACTCCTTCAGCTTCTATTCTCCTTCTGCCTAACAGAAAGTCCACAGGCAATCTCGGCTCCTGGCCAAACATTAAAAATTAAGGTGATTCCCTAGTGGCCCGATGAGGGGCAATGTTATATCTAAACACTAGCTGGGGAAGGTAAGCCACCCAATCTAGCTTCCTAGAAATAGACAGAGTGCGCAACAGGTTATGTAAAGTGCGGTTAAAACGTTCACATTGGCCATTGCTGGCTTAATGTCACGGTGTAGTCCAAGACCTTTCTATACCATACAAATCACACAGCTGACATATTAGGTTTGACTCAAAGTTTTGTCCCTGGTCAGAGTGGAGGCGCCCTGGGACCCCAAATTGGTAAAACCACTCATTAATCAGGACACGAGCCACGATCTCTGTGCGCTGATCAGTTGTTGGGACAGCTAGGCTGTACTTAATAAAAACATCCATAATTTTTAGGACATTTTCAATACCTGTACTAGTTGGTTCTAATATGGTAAAATCTACCGCAAGGATGTCATTTGGTCTGTGGTGCGCTCTATGCCCTGGTGGCCAGGTTGCTGATGCAGCTGTTCTAAAACATCAGGTCTAAAAATGGCAGGCAACATTTATTGAAAAGTTTGCTCCTTAACATTAGGGCAATAAACCTGACGATAGAGCACCGCCTCCTTATCGATCAACTGATTGTACTACTAGGGTTGGTTGCTACCCAAGCAGACTCTAGCTCAGTTAGCTGATGTAATGACTCAGGGATAATCGTGCCTAGGGCCATCCCTTTCAAAACACCCGGCACCACAGGGTCTTGTTGCGAAAGTGCATCAGCATTTTGGTTAGCCCTACCTGAACGATAATTGATTTTGAAATCAAACACAGCTAACTGCGCGGCTCAGCACTACTCTGCAGCCCCAAGCTTTGCAGTGCTCAAGTGGCTAAGAGGGTTGTTATCTGTAAATACCAGACACTAGTTACTCAACAAACACTCACAGAATTTCTCTGTCATGGCCCACTTGAGCGCAGCAAATTCCAACTTTATTGAGATGTCACTGGACATGTTGTGCTCCGTGGGCCTTAAACTGCAGCTAGCGTATGCAACTGGCTTCAGCTTATCTTCGAATTCTTGGGACAGGACTGCTCCCAGCCCCTGATAGCTAGCGTCCACTTCCAAAATAAATGTCTCTTTGCAAGTGCTAGCAAAACGTTTCCCTATCTGCTAGCTCTTTACCCCAACAAACTCCCCAACCATTTCATGCAGAGGTGAGGCCAACTTGGCAAATCTCTCTATGAACCTCCTATTGTAGCTGGCGAACCCAAGGAAGCATCTCAACTGTGACACTAGACGGACATGGCCAATTGACTACCGCCTCAATTTATCCCAAGTCAACCTTGTGTTCAGAAAATACTCCTTGATACCTTGTTAACAAAGCCCTAACCTTAGCTTGCTCTGACACTGACGAGGTTGTCAAATCTAAGGCCCCACTCTGCTCAGAGACAGTGGCACTCGCTGCTTGGATAGCCTGGGAATAAGCACTTACTGCCGGGGGACTAACTTATGTCACACTTGCTGGCAGGCTTACTACATGCACACCACTCACTGTACCTATAACTCCTTGTGGGAAAAGTAAGACATCAGATAAGCCTATATGTACCACTGGCACATACACTGAACTTCCGATGACTTGTACCAAGGAAGTGGAGACCAATAACCCTTCTGGCAGCCATGACTCTGTCGATTTAAACAGCATTGCTATACTAGCTAACTGCTCAGCGCAAGTTGCTGCAACAATTCTTAGAACTCTGTGTGGAACCCGACATGCCCAAAGACCATGCACTTTTACCCTTACCGCATGTTCAAGGGAACGCTGCTCACCACCTTCATGGCAGTACTGTAAGGCTTGGAAGACAGATGGTGGTATCATTAGAAACTGGGGGGCAGTCAAACAAAGCGGGCCATGTTGGCCAAAGAGCTCCTGGTAGCAACGCCTGAGAACATTTATGCCCAAAACACCTGGTGCTCGTACGCGCAAACACCCAGGAGAATCTTTGACCACCAGAACTCTACATTGAGATACCAGTTTACCATGCAGCTCAACATACAGCTCAACATAGCCAATATAGGGGATAGAAAGGCCATTAGCAGCCTTAACACAACCACGAACATGACCTCAAACGATCTTGACTTCACGGCTCAAAATGCTGAACGAAACAGCTTTCCGTAATCGTTGACACAACTGCATCCCCTTACCCCACCTGGTGTGTCCTCCAGTTCCCACCGAATGGCTTCACTACGTACCTCTAAGAAAGTAGAAATGGGCTGGCGGAGTACAAACTGCTAAAAAGGGAAGATTCATAAAGAAATTAAACAAATTGATCTCTCAACAAAAAATATGTGTTGGGCATAATAGTGGGGGATTTTTTTCTTTACCTTCTCTAGGAGGCCCATCAGTGCCAAGGATAATTCCAAGAAGGTCTCTCCTTCCTGTTGCCTCCAAGAGAAAAACGTTTTCTTTATAGTTCTCCCAAAATGGAATGAATTTTTTTTTCTGGATCCCTCCGCTCTAAAGCAGAGTAATGGAAGATCTCCTCACACGCCTCCCCTGCTAAATGATAGAATAAGAAAAATGCCTGATCAGCAACAGACAAATTCCGAATTTGAATGCAAGCTTTTGCTCTGTCAATCTACTCATTTATATTAATCATTCAATTAATCAATCAATAAAAGGCACATACATTTGTCACATACACTTCCATGTAGTCAAATACATTGATTATTATTATAAACACTGATTACACGCTATTGATTAATTTGTTAGCTAATGTATAATTATACATACATAATTAACAAGTAATGTTATTGGTTAACCAATAATCAGCAGTCCCAAAGCATATATCAATCTTTACATGTTATATCTTAAATTATATAATATACCAGTCACGCTTTCTACCTTCTGCCTCCCCGGACGCTGGCGCTAACCCCACTTCCATCACAAGCGCGCCCCTCTCTCGAACGATGAGCTATTCCGGCGAGCCGAGTACCTTCAATGGCTTCCTCCTGCAGTGCTCCTTCTACATGGAGGCTAATACTCATTCTTTCAAACCTTCGTCAGCAATTTTAAGGAGGTGTTCGCAGTTTCTCTTACCTGCGCCATGCACTGAGTGGGTGATGGAAAAATATCCCGTCTGACCAAAAAAATCACCCTTCTGTTCCCTCTTAATCATCAGGAAAAGCTGATATTCCTGATTCTTCCTGGACCGAGCCACCCAATTACCCCCACATCGGTCCTGTGCACTATGGCCTAGCCAATAGTCCATCCATATTCCAGAACTTTATGAATGAGATCTTTCAAGACTTTCTTTACCGCTTAACCAATGTCTACATAGATGATTTCCTGATCTACTCCCGGAATATGACAGAACACCATTCCTAAGTACAAGTCCTCTAACACCTACGAGAGAACCAACTGTTCCTCAAAGCAGAAAAGTGTGAATTCCACAATAACTTTATTAAGAACTACAGCCTCTTCTCGGCCCCTCTAACCTCCCTTCTTGAAGGGCAATAGCGTGTTTTATCCTTGAACTCTAATGCCCACCAAGCTTTTGAACAATTTAAACAACAAACAACTAACTATTTTACTACGGCACCTATCCTCCAACATCCAGATCCCATGCTGCTCTTCATAGTGGAAGTAGATACGGAACTATGGCATAGGTGATCACGAGCTACTGGCCAATAAACTCGCCCATAAAGAGTGGCAGCACTGGCTTGAAGGAGCCCAATCCCCATTTACCGCCATAACCGACCACAAAAACTCCATAGTGCTAAACGCCTTAATGCTCATCAAGCCTGCTGGTCCTTATGCTTTGTTAGCTTCCCCTTACAGATCACCTATCAACATGGTCATAAGCATTTTAAAACTGATGCCCTCCCATGTATGTACTCACCGGATCCCAATGTTGACACTCCAACCAATGGGAGCCAGCACCCCCTGAACTCTCTCTGGGTCACACCTTCAAGTCTACCAGGCACTTTCTTCAGCTACTGGATAGTACACACACCTCCCATGGCTCAGGGCACCCTGGCAGCAGACGAACCCTCTCGCTCCTCCAATAGAAGTACTGGTAGCCAAACATGACCAAGGACATCTCCCAGTATGTCCAGGGATGCTCGGTCAGTGCCATTACCACTGCTTTTCATCACATTCCTGAAGATGAACTCCAAAAAATCCTAGGTTATCGGCCATCCCTGTTCCCATAGACCGGTGAAACTTCTGAAGTGACCACGGTAGATCACTGGTTCGGGGTTAGCGAGAGGATGTGAGATTCGGCACATGTTCATCTACAGCAGGCAGTTAGGAGGTATACTGATGCTGCTAATCACCACAGGTTACCTAATCCCACTCATCATCCAGGAGATAAGGTATGGCTCTCTACTAGGGACATTCACCTCCGTCTGCCCTGCCTTAAGCTGAGTCCCCACTACATAGGACAATTCACTATCCACTCTCAAATTAACTCTGTCAAATACTGTCTCAATTTGCCTCCACGTTCTCCCCCACTTTTCACATATCCTTACCTAAACCTCACCCTGACCCAGTTTTCCCTTGGCCCACAGAACGAGAACCGCCTTCCCCTCCAGAACAAATTGAAATCCTAGGCGACAACATCTATTGAGTCAAGGTAGTTCTCGGCTCTCGGTGACGGAACGGTAAGTTCCAATACCTGATAGACTGGGAAGGATTCTGTCCTGAGGAGAGATCATGGATATCCCACAACGACATCCTGAATCCAACCCTCCTCAAGGAATTCCACCACCGGCATCCGGACCACCCAGCTCCCCGAGATCGATTTGTTTTATTGGTGTTTGTATAGGAACTGAACTTACCTTATAAACTGATATTATTTGATAAAACAAATAATATTGTAATACATACTGTATTGTATTGTTTGTTATTAGTTAATGTATGTATATGTGTCATACATTACTTGTCTGCTGATTAAATAAAGTAAGGGATTACTTTCCATTTTTTAGGTAATTTAACAATTACTTATAATGTAGTTGTCTTAAATATTGTATTCTACAATTAAAAAAAAATCTATTCAAACAATCAGAGTACTTTTTGTTATAAAAATATCATTTGAAGTATAACTAAAAAAGGTTACATTTATCAAGACTATTATGCATGGTTATTAAACCACGAACTGAATCAGAAATTAATGTTAATATATGGTATGTATAAAATGGTGTCATTAGGTGTTGATACATATGTTTCACTTTTCTTAAATATTAAATTTTTAACTAAGCTATAATTAAAATAGATTAATTTCTATTGTCTGTGCCTTGCTATTTTAATGCATTTATGTATTTTAACATAGATACATTAAACGCCATCTAAAAACTCTGAATCTCATGATTAAAAAACTGGGACATTCCATGTCAACATACAGTATATGTTTTACAAAATACAAATACCTATAGTCATCTACCAATTTATTAATATATTGTTATCTTATTACAGGATGGTTATATACTTACTACAAGTCTCGACACACTTGAGTTTAAGTGGACACACTAAAAGTATGCTAAATAAGACCAACAAATGAAAATTCCACAACAAGGCGATGACATCTCTGCGCTTCCCATTTCAAATCACTCTCAGCGAGCCAGTCAAGACCAGCTTTGGCCTCAGCTGCACTGTTTTCCATTGGATTTACTCTTTATTTCCTTCTAAAGCACAAATTTAAGGTCATTATAGCATAAATATGAGGGAATAGGGATTGGGTTCCATTAGCATATGTTTCCCCCACATGAGCATTAGAGATATGATGTTTGGCATGGAAAGGAGATCTGTCTCCTATTAGTAGCACGAGAGAATTGTATTACGCTTCTCATCCTGGATTGCCCTGCTCTTCAATCCCTGTGCATTAAATGCCAAGCCTGGCACCTGTCAGATAAAACTGCCCTCAGCAACAGACGTTCTTTATTTAGAGCCTTGTTTTTATGTATTTACACATCTCTATGAGCAATTTCTTTTTCAGATAAATTTGATTACAACACTATTCTCTTACCTCATGTTTTCAAATGAGCAATTCCACTCTGACAGCCAGCACATTAAACCATGTATTTCCTCTCACATGATCATTTTATGTTATCAACAGTGCAATAATAAGACATTTGAACATGCTAAAAAGATTTTGGCACCTGAGCCCAACATGTCCAAGACAGGGTTGGAAATGAATGGAGGTTTGTGGTTAAATGGCATTAAAAATTCACCATAAATTTCAAAAAAATGTACAAAAAAAATGCCCCCTTGCAGAAAAACTCAATACTGATCAACACCTTGAGAGAGAGTTTTTTGTTTGTTTCAGGTGTGAATTACATTAAAATTCATTCACACTTGCTCATATGTGGCCCAACATAAAAGTGTAAAATATATTGCTTTTGGGGGAATGAATGTGTGAATGAGTGGATCATTTAGGGGGGCAGGGTTGCTGTGGCCTAATGGTTAGAAATAATGACAGGAATTTTAATAGAATAAACAGAAAAGTAAACTAAGTGCATTCTACACCTCACCAAGTATGGGATGTTACCATAAAAAAAAGCTTTTTTTCTCAGACTCCCGTGTGTAGGTTCAGTAAATTAACTCTTTTTTGACTGATGAACATGTTTTTTTCATTGGTTTTGAAGTAAAAATACTGAACATGAACAAAGGAGCCTGATAAAAATAGTCAATGAAAAACATTATCATCACAGGTTCATTCTTAAAACGCAGCATTAATAATGTTTCTGTAGATCATGAATTATGTAGTTAGAAGTTTGTATGGCTGCATTTTGTCTTCATGACGGTATGACATCATTCGTTTTTGCTCTTACCAGCTGACTGCTTACCTCTGTGTGTGGACAGCTGTCCGCTGTTACCAGTTTGTCCAGATAGCTGACTATGTACATTGACAGACTTGAAATGCAGAGAGGAGTTGACCATAGTGATGGGGTTCAAGTCTGGCAAAGAACGGTTCCAAAAAAACAGGTGGCCAAAAAAATTAATAAACAAGTAAACATTACAGGGTGAGAATGTGGTAAAATTAGACAAGGGTTAAGCCTAAAAATAAGGCTTTCCTTTTTCTGAATTGCTTTTAAAAGGTTTGGCTGGGTTTAGGTAAGTAGGTGGGTGGGTCAGTCTGTGATTTTGATAACACTGTTGGTTGAGTTTAGGGAAGCATGAGGGCGTAGCTCCTGGGACATATATGACACTCTCCAAAACTGTGTATTGCGGTACATTTTCAGATTGAGTCTGGGTTGAACATTATAGAAAGCACCTGAATGGTCTTTACATTTGAACTTTTCATGTACAGGTATATGAGCAGTGTAATGATACAAGGTTTGGTGCATACCTGTACCTCGGTTTTTGGGGTCACGGTTCATAAGGGCACATTACAACAGGGAAAATATGCTTGCTTTTGCTGTTTATTTTGAGCAGGCAGAAGTGTTTTGTCACAATCAGCTCCAGAGCTGAAAAGCAACTTGTGATGCAAAAGTACAAAATAAACAGTTGAAAAATAAAACTTTATAATTAGACTGTGTTTTAAACTTTCATTGGTTCAGCCTAACTCTCTACAAACAGCAGAAAAACAGTAATTGTGCACAGATTCAGTAAGCTTCAAAACTAAAATCCCTTTTAATGACAATGCTACAGTAGCACTGACTGGAGGTCTATCTTAACAGAGGGTGAAGTGGTAAACTCTTGTTCAATATAGTGCATGTGTGTAAGAAAAGAATTCAAACTTCGACTATCAATCTTATATCTCCATTGTTTTTCTATGTAAACGCATTTGACAGACAAGCATGACCACTTACTTCTTCTACAGCACTTCACACGAGTTCTATGTCAAGATAAAACAGTTTCCCAAGCATGAAATATTTGGTTATATTTAGGTGTTTGGCATAAAGTGCAGGACAGACACAGTTCATGAAGTAATTTTAAAAATTGCTGTACAGTAAAAATCAATAGCAGAGGACAAATAATGAAAACGTTCACTTCTGAACCTGGTCGGACCATAAACCTTTCATTGCCTCAAAAACCACAAGTCGTTTGCGTTTAATATTATTGAATAAAGCTTAATGTAAAGTAACATTTCTTCTTTTAATCTTTAAATCCTTAAATGTTTATCTTCTTCTGCTATCCACCCTGCCTGCCAAGTCCATTTGTAATCAATCAGAGCAGTGTGGTAATGAAAAGCGCTCTGTCTTGCTCTCCCCTCATCCCCTTCTCCTGCCCTGTCCCGTGTTTGACATGCCATCCGTACCTCAAACAGCCAAGATGTCACTGGCAATCGGCAGACCTTGCAGAAAGTCAAACCTAATGTTTCCTAACATGCCCGATGTGTGCGCAAGCCACTCAAACGTTCAATCGCATTCAACAAGACGCTACACTTGGGAGCGTATCTCATCCAAATGCGATTTGAGATGATTGAAAGCTTTTTGATTTGGAAGTGTATTCTCTTAAGCTAAGTGCTCCCTGAGACCATCAAGGAAATTCAATTGCTTCATTTAGAGAAGGGTAAAAAAAGCAGGTTTTCAGCTCAAAATCATATCAGATCTTAATGTCTCAAAAGAAACACATGGGATTGGATGGGCCGGCTGGATGCCTAATTTCATTGGGAAATGCAATTTCTTGATGGCATTTCCTTACTGTGCAGCACAGTGAAACATAAGATTGATCAAAATCTTAATGAGTCATTTTCAGAAGTGGACTCTGGCTTTCACGGTGGATAATGGAGCCATCGGGGTCTTTCTTCCTCAGGACCCTACACTATGTTTCACCATGATTCACGATTCTCAATATCACAAGCCAGCTTTGTAAACTCTGGTGATTTTTTTACAGCACCTCTGATAGCTTGCATGTGGCACTTTTTTATTTCTGTCACTTTGTTGGAGTAATTGCTTTGAATAGTAGCACATATTAAAATGAATACATGTAAATCTCTGAGACAGGACTCGGCACCCCTTCAAAAGATGCAATGTAACTCCTCTATGTATTTGTCAAGAATGATAAATCAATGACCAGGATGATTCTCTATTTTGACATACTCCTCAATGACTAGAGTTGCTCATCCCCTATAACAATCATTTGAGCATGTTAACAGGTCAAATGTGAAAGTAGGTGTAGGCTTGATAAGGCCCATGCTGTTGATTAATTGACATTTGGTGTAATATCAATCTTGCTCCTACACACAAAAACAAAAGAAAATGTATTTTAATAAAATACAATCAAAAAATAAATAAATGATGATGATAATGATTTTACAAATGATACCAATAATTGTTTAAATTACTTTTAATTTAAAAGAACTTTTACTTTTCAAAAATTAAAAATGGTGTATAAACTTAAGTAGATGTCTTTTTTAAAATTAAAATGTTTAAAGGGAAAAACTGAAGAAACAAGACTTTTATTCATGCAGGTTTTTCCCCCCAGTAACCCACAAATATATATATATATATATATATATATATATATATATATATATATATATATATATATATATATATATATATATATATATATATATATATATATATATACATTTTCTGATGCTGACTTAAATTATTAAAACTTATGCCTGTGTGTTGTTTTAAATCCTTCTATACTGTTTATACATGTTTAAATTTAAGTTGATGTATTAGTTAATTTAGTTAATGTATTAAAAAAAATTCTTGAATTAGTGTCCACATGTTATGCATCAACCGTTACCATCATATTTCCCCCTTTTAAAGTAATGAACTACTCCACAAATCAGATTCTAATAAAGTATTTCTTAATGTCACAATGACATCATCATAATCCTTTTAAGAAGCTCAAGGACAAGTTAAAGTCTCCTTTTTTATTTGTTTGCCAGAAGAAGACTATCTTATTAAGTCAGCAATATTATCATGGTTTTGCATCTTACACTGATGATTTGTAGAAATGTGAGCACTGTATTTTCATTAGGAAATCAGTATGATTATATTGTTTTATATAGTAAAACCAAGCAGGAGAAGATTGTAAACATTTGTGGAAAGTTGACTAAAAGCGTATGCAAGTCCAAAAGTCCTCAATCTAGCTGTACCCTGGTTTTTCATCTACTTTATTTTGCTATTATGTTCACTCTGCTTCTAACTACCATCTGGCCTGGTACTTTCTTCTACAATCTGCCCTTACGCTCCTAAAAGAAAGGTTCCCTCCTTAATTACCGGACATTAGGTACAGCCTTTGGTTAGGTCATTTTTTTTTTTTTTAAATGCTGCACTTTGATTAAGTGTGGCATTTCATCTGCTTTGCTGGGCTAAATACATTACAGAACGCCCTGGTTGTAAATTAAGAAAATAGACATTGCAGTCAAATTTGGTGGTTTGAGAGAATCCACTTTTCCTCCTCCTCCACCCTCATCCTCAGTCACTCTAAAGTTGCCTCAGGCCTCTGGCACCTTAACTCAAGTGCTCATCACTGGGGCTCTGCCTATAGGGCTAGGTTTACATGACAGCAATGTAAAATGTAAACTTTTTGGTCACACTGTATTTTGATGGTCCGTTTGTTGAATTTAAGTTACATTGCATCTACAGTTCATGCCAACTAATTCTCAGTAGATTGTAAGTAAACTGTTAGGTTGGGATTAGGGTTAGGGTTGGGGTTAAGGTTACTGTAAGTTGACATGTACTTGCAAAGCTTCTTATAGTCAGTTAAATGTCTGTTGAAGGAGCAATTTCGGCAGACATTCAGCAGACAGTCTAATACTAAAATGGACCATCAAAATAAAGTGTTAACAACATTTTCTTCTGCATTCTGAAAAGTGTTTACATGTACTGTATACAACGTTTTCAAAATGATCTGCATGTACACACATAAAAATGGGGAAAAAACACTGTATTACATTTGTCAGGCCAGTATTTGGTAGGTAGCAAGATCGCCTCACAGCAAGAAGGTTCCTGTCCCCCAGCTGGGTCAGTTGGCATTTCTGTGTGGAGTTTGCATGTTCTCCCTGTGGTCACGTGGGTTTCCTCCAGGTGCTCCAAAGACATGTGGTACAGTATAAGAGAATTGAGTAGGCTTAATTGGCCGTAGTGCACAGTATGTGTGTAAATGCAAGAGTGTAAGGGTGTTTCCCAGTGTTGGGTTACAGCTGGAAGGGCATCTGTTGCAAAAATTATATGCTGAATAAGTTGGCAGTTCATTCCACGTAGGCGACCCCTGATTAATAAAGGGACTGAACTGTAAAGAAAATGAATGAATGAGTATTTGGTGCTGTCATCTTTGTAATAAACAGTACCTGTAAGACAGTGATGATCTGCTATCGCCATGAATTTGTGTTGTGTGTATGATACATCTCTGTAGTTGATAGCAATCTTAGATGTTAACAACATTACAACATACTCCGCAATTTTACGTTTGTTTGTGCCTACCTTTAATCTACTCTCCTCAAACACCTGCTATGCACATATGTGATGTGATTGTTTTCAAAGAATCTTGTTTTTTGGTGTTTACATGAAAACAACAATGACAGCATTTTCAAAAAAACGTCCACTTTGTATCCATGGTCCTCTAGTCAATACAGAGCTGACTCAAATCTGGAATGACAAAGAAAGCGTTCTTGCAGGACTTCCAGAGTTCATCAAGATTCTTTGGATTCATCTTTAGTGCCTCTTCCAGTGCCATCTTACCCCAGACATGCTCAATAATGTTCATGGCTGGTCAGTCTTGGAGCACATTGACCTTTTTGGCTTTCAGGAACTTTTATGTGGAGGCTGAAGTATGAGAAGGAGTGCCATCCTGCTGAAGAATTTGCCCTCTCCTGTGGTTTGTAATGTAATGGGCAGCACAAATGTCTTGATACCTCAGACTGTTGATGTTGCCATCCACTCTGCAGATCTCTTGCACACCCTCAAACTGAATGCAACCCCAAAACATGATTTTTATTTCACCAGACTTTACTAATTTCTATCAGAATCTTGGGTCCATGCAGATTCCAATAAGTCCTCTGCAGTATTTGTGATGATTGGGATGCAGTTCAACAGATGATTCATCTGAGAAATCGACCTTCTGTCACTTTTTCAAATGATCAACTAAAATCAAGTTATTTTTTTTTTGTTGCTCTTAGAACTGAGATAAGTGAAAAGACTTTTGTCAACCTTTGACACATACAATCACATCAGTGTGATCAGTCTAGGCTGCTTCCTGGAGCTTGCAATCATAAGATTCAGTAAATCATTCATCAGCTCCTAAATTCAAATCTGCCTTTCCACAATGACTGACCCCAAGCCAGGGAAAGAAGCGCCTGGCATTTGTCAAAAATGAAAACTTATCAATGTTTTTAATGAAATGACATTTGCTTAGGTTGCAGACCATTTATGTTATTGACAATAGATGTTGTTTAGGCCACTAGACTGTTTTCTGTTTTTTTTTTTTTTTTTTCTCAGTTAAACATCCACTTACTTTTATGTAGTTTGGGAGAGGTTGATGAATTGACTTGTTCCAGCAATTCTAATCTCCACTGCAGTGCATCGGGCTGCGGCGAGTCATGTCATAAACCCGCATCACCATGGAGATTTTTTTAACCTCATTCTCAGCCAAAACCAACAAAAGCATTGTTGTGGGTGATTACTACACTGTAAAATGCAAAAAGTTAAGGTAACTCAAACCGTTTGAGGAAACCGATTGCAACAAACCATTTAAGTTCAAAAACTAATGACAATGAGTACTGTGAACTTAATCTGTTTGAGTAAACAAAGCAATTTGAGCACAATAAAACTCAATAAATAAAGAGAACTCAAACCAACTTACAACTATAAAACCCAATAAGGTTAAACCATTTGAGGAAACCGATTGCAACAAACAATTTGAGTTAAAAAAAAAAAAAACTAATCTATATGAGTACTGTGAACTTACTCCATTTCAGTTGAAGTAATGAGGTATTTCAAGAGTTCACCCATAGCTAATATCTGATTATAGAGTGTGTTTGGCATGCTGTCCTGGGAGAGAGCCCTGAGCTCATGAGATCTTCGAGCCTGGGGCTTCCTCTCATTGTAGGCCGAGAGGAGAGTTTGAGCTCAGGTAGGTCTCGAGAACTACCCTGCTTGTTAGGGTGAATAGAATAAGGAATTACTGTGGAAAGATATACTTCTGATTAAGTGCTTCTCTATGGTGTTGATTTGGTTTGTCAATTTACTTATGTCACATGTCTTGCCTGTGGGAAGAAACTGGGGAGCCCAGGGAAAACCCACACGAGCACAGTGAGAACATGTAAACTCCACACAGAAATGTCAACCTGGCCAGGTAAAGACTTGACCCAGTGGCATTCTTGCTGTGAGGCAACAGTGCTAATCACTGGAGCGCTGTGTTGCTCTGTCCAGGGAAAAGGGAGAGGAATAGGGGTGGAAGAGGGGATTCTTCAACACGAAGATTGCTAAGGTAAGATGCTCTAGTTATTTATGTATAATTCGTCTGATTGGTGGATTATACACTAATGCGCGACTGGCTGCACTCAATCATAAGCACAAGCTCCTCTCGAAATTAGTTTATGAATAAACTTCATTTAATTAACTCAATACCTTCAACACTGAGTTCAAAACTCTTTTCAAATGAGTAGGATTAACTTTCAGTAAATTTTAAGTTAACTACACTCATTGTATTTGTTAAAGTTGACTTTTGGGTTTTACAGTGTAGTAACTATTACTTTGTACTTTGTAAACTAAGATTTTGGTAAATTTCTGTAAATATTTTATCTGAAGTTTGGGATAAATTGCCAATTACAAGAAAAACGTCACAATTTGGAAAGGAAAAATGTTACAATTTTGTGATAAAAAAGGTCAAAATTCCTTTTTTTTTTTTTTTTACACTTGTGGCCTGATACTTCAGAAGAACATGTTGAGCTCTCTCTGTCATTCAGAGCTGGCCCTGTGGTAAACGTTTAATCTCTCAATCCATGTTGCCTGTTCCCTTTTACTTCATTACACTTCAGAGTACTCCTCGCCCATTAATTTCCCCATGGACTCCTGCGCCTCACTACCAAACCTGGCAACCCGTGGCAGGAAGTGGATAAATGGAGAGACTCCCCTGCCCTTACAGCCCGAGGCATTTAATAAAAATAGGAAAGTCTAACAAAAACTCAGCTGTGTGAGCACATAGGTGCTGTTCTGTATGCATAGGTATTATGTATCACACAAGAGATGGCTGCAAGGAAAAACCTCCTACCTGTGAAATGCTCTCCGAAGTTGCTCCTCCTGAATTATCAACCAAACGCTTATACGTCAACATATGCGATAAGTCAAGTGCTCTTCTCAGCCATGAGCACTATAAAGCTTGGTAAATATAAGCATTGCCTTTCTAAAGAAAAGAGCTTTCTCAAGGTATATCGCTGCTCCATATATATATATATATCAGCCCCTGTAGTGTGTGCTCCATTGTGTTACATGCCTGCTTGCGTAACGCTACGTCTCTGAGCTGAATAACAAACTGTGACCCACTACAAGGTGGTGACCCTAGCAAATGGGAAAAATCACAGTGCTCAGGTGTATTTATATGATTGCATTTTTCCATACCCAAGGTTATGGGCAAGGGATAAAGAGCTCATATCGTGTTACTGAGAGGCAGATAAAAGTTTGAATAACCGTGTCTACATAAATTTTTATGTTGGGCTTTGACAAGAAAATCAGCAGTATAAATTGGATCTTGAGATTTATTTGTTACATTATACTTTTCATATAGTGTTCTCATAATTCATATAAAAGCAGAAAACACTAAAACACTATCATTTAATTCAAGTGGGCGGCTTTTAACACATTTAAACTACTAAAATTTAACAACAACAAAATTATATTATAAATATAGAGTGCTTTGCAGCATAAATTAATACACCCTCTTTTGAAAATGAGTATTTGCATCTATTTTTTCAGTAAATATTACCATTTATTTGTAGTGCATTTAAGCAAAATGTTTTATTTAACAGTTAAATTCTTTAAAATAAGACTTTTGTCACCTAACGTCTTTGGGAATGTAATGAAAAGGCATTTAAATTAAAATTAGTTATTGTAAAAATAGTAATAGTAATTAATTAAATTAATTACATTTATTTACGCTTTTTCTTTATTTTTTTCTGTAATTAAAATTGTGTGTGTATATATATATATATATATATATATATATATATATATATATATATATATATATATATATATATATAAATATATATATATATTTTTTTTTTTCTTTTTGACTTAGTCCCTTTATTTATCTGGGGTCGCCACAGCGGAATGAACCAGCAACATATCCAGCATATGTTTTTTTTTAATTTTTTTATGCAGTTGATCCATTTACAGCCACAATCCATCGCTGGGAAACATCCATTCATACATCCATACACTCATTAACACACACACACACTATAGACAATTTTAACTTACCTCATTCACCTGTACCACATGCCTTTGGACTTGTGGGGGAAACCAGAGCACCGGGAGAAAACCCATGTGAACACAGGGAGGACATGCAAATTCCACACAGAAATGCCAACCGACCCAGCCGAGGTTCAAACCAGCAACCTTCTTGCTGTGAGACAATTATGCTACCCACTGTGCCACTATATCGCCATTATATATATATATATATATATTTTTTTTTTTTTACACATTTCTTAACATAATTTCTTAACATAACAGCTTAAAGTGACATTTTAAGGCTTCACTAGGTTAATGAGGTTAACTAGGCAGGTTAGGGTAATTAAGCAAGTTATTGTATAATAATGTCTATTTTCTGTAGACTAGCGAAAAGAAAAAAAAAATAGCATAAAAGGTCTAACATTTTTGTCCCAATACTGTTTTTTAAAAACGTTAAAACGACTATTTTTCTAGCCAAAACAAAACAATTAAGACTTATAGAAAATATTTTCAGACATACTGTAAAAATTTCATTGGTCTGTTAAACATCTTTTGAGAAATATTAAAGTAAATAAATTTTAAAAATTGGGTCTAATAATTCTGACTTCAACTATATTGTGTGTATATAGTTTTAAAATTACAATATTATATATATATAATATAATATTGTAATTTATTTAACACACAATTAAGATATTGTAAAATGCATTTGTTTTTGATCTCTGAACTTCTCTATTCAGTGTTAAGATTCAAATTTACTAGCTTTGATAAAGGGGATTTATTTAAATAGAGCCCACAGTGAAAGAATCCAGCCCATAACACTGAAGAAAAAAAGCTTTTAGATAATGATCCACTTAAAGCGACCCTATTAACATAATTTGATGCATATTGCTGATTGTAATTTAATTTAGTAGATAGGAAACCCAATTATGCATAGGCAAACTTTGGCGCACAGTGACTAAAATGTCAGAGGAAATTGACAAATTTATGATGATATTCGCCAGTGCTTTACTAAAAAAATGCAATGAAAAATAAAGTGCTTTTATTAAGATAAGAAAGCTTGACATTAATGTTGCAGAATACTGTCCATGTACTGTATATTTGAACAGAATCATGTCTGGCATCCATTCTTTTTTAAATATTCTATTCTATTTAAAATGATTTTTAGTGATGTATTACTGAATTTCCTGTCTGTAATAATGATAATATAAATGATATATATATTATTTAGTATTCATTAATTATGTTAGTTTACTTCTTAAGAGAGCATTTTAATTATTTGGTTCATGTTTGTTTTATTTATAAGTATGAAAATACATTTTTAGTTTTATTTTTTTTTAAGATTTGAATTATAATGTTTCCCTTGTACACTTTTGAAGATGCTTCAGAACATTCCCACAGAAAGACTAGTATGCTTATCCTTGTTCCATCTTCTCCGTGATGTACAAAAATCTCATGTAGTCTGAACTCGCTTTAAGTTTGAACACACTGGAATGGTCACACACTTAAGCTCGGAGCCCTCAATGAAGGAAACTGACATGAGACTTTGCAACATGATCAGTTCACAACATCCCTCTACAGGTCTCTTATTTCAACCACTGCTATGAGAAACAACACTGCAGGCTAAGTCATAAAATCCATGCCATACCATGTGACAAATAATATCTAACTTTTATTAAGAAAAGGAAGCCAAGGCCTCTCGCTCTTTATTGATTTTCTACAGACTCCAGTGTGCACCCACAGCTAAGCAATCAAGCCACAGAGGAGAGCATCTCACCGAGTGGGACAGACACTATTAGACTGCCCTCCAACCATCAATATAAGGAGCAGGACTTCCACTCGGAGGTGAGCAGGTGTCAAGACCCAGACAAGACAAATTTGAGGATACATCTGTAACAAGTTTCCAGAGGGAGTGAGAGCTGCGATCGCAGGAGCGAGTGTGGGAATATCACACTTTGCAAACACAATAAAACACATCTTATGTTAACACACTTGCATGAAAAAGAATACTTTTAAATGGATTGTTTTTTTTTTGTTTTTGTTTTTTTAATGGTGGATACCTTTGACCTGTTAAAAACATTTTTAACACTATATTTTAGTGATTTGTTGTACATAATATAGTAATATATTACCATTCAATGACTAGAAAAGTGTTTGTTTTTTTTATCATACATATACACTGCTCAGCATAAATGAATGCATCCAGTTTTGAAAATTAATATTTTTGGGCATCAATTTCTCTGTGAACATGGCCAATAACTTGAACATATTATATTTTCTAAATTGAAGCAGATTTACTTCATTACAAAAAGATGCTAATCACAAAGACAGTGGCTGTTTCGCAATATCCATTCTTCAGCGTCTTTTTTTTTTTTTTTGTCAACATTCTAAACGTGTGGCACCTATATACATTTCTGGAGATCGTGAATTATAGCCAGAAGTACATATGGCTGCATTTCTTTTTTAAAACAAAAGCTACGGGGCAGTGTGACGCCGTTCCTTTTCACGCTTACCACCTGACCGCTTACCTCTATACAGATGGTTTTCCCGGCGTTACCAGTTTGTCCAGTTAGTTGACCATAATGACGGGGTTCAAGTCGGTTGAAGAACAGTTCCAGAAAGCAGGTAAGACCAAAACAGAATCCAAACAAAAATTAAATAAACAAGTTGTCACCATGGAATTATAAGGCTCTATTTGCATTCTGAATGATTTTGAGATATTCAGGTTCAAAGTTTTTGCATTCCATAGTAATCAGTATGTGTGTAACATTTGTTTGTTTTTTTAAATAAAAAGTCTTAAAATGTAAAGAACTTAAAAAAAAAAAAAACATCTTATAAATAAGTTATCATTTAATAAGAATATGTCAATAACTCAATTTTGACGAAAATGTCAGATAGAACCTTTTAATTCTAAGGTGACAAAGTTAATACCAGGGTGAGAATGTGATAAAAATCTAATAAACCTGGTAAAAATCAGGGGAGGGCCTGAAAAAAACTACTTTTTAAAGTTGTTGGTTAGGTTTAGGGAAGTGGATGGACGGGTCAATCAATCGGTTAGTCAGTCAGTCATTCAGTCAGTCAGTCAAACAGTCAGTCAACAGTGCCCTCTGGTGGATTTACGTGAGAACAGCAGGTGCAAATGACACTCGCTAGAGAAATTTGAGTTCTTAAAAAGCGTACAAAGCAGCCTATGATGGATTTGTGAAAACAAAAACTGAATAAAAAAAACGAACCTCCTGTATTTGGCGCTCTCCGGAAATGTATATAGACGTTTTTAGAATAAGCTTGGCTTGGTTCTTTTGTAACATCAAACCCCAATGTTCAATTCCAAAACTCAAGAAGGAAGGATGCATAAAAGTTTTTTAGATGTGTTCTAGATATCGAGGATGGATCGATGCAGACTTGAGCACAAAACTCCCTTGAGAAGTCCTAGAAGTCATTGCAACTGAATAAAGGAGGTAAGAAGCACAACATTTTATATGGAATTATTATTAAAGTTCTGAGATATAACTTATTTATCTCAGGAGTTTCTCTAAATGAGACGGTGAAAGTTAACATTTACATGAAAATCTTAATAAAGTTTTATTTGTATTGTGCAAAGTATATTTAAAAGTTGTTTTTTTGTGTGGATGTTTTACATATTGAAAAAGGAAAAAATAAAATAATAGTCGTATAAATGCCGTAATGTTTAAATAATTTTATGTTAAAAACACAGTCAACTAAGCAGTCAATGGCAAGGTAACCTGGCAAGAACAGTCTCTACAAGAACACCAGTCCATTCTGAGCGTTCTTGGAATTAAGCAACGGACAAAGTTACATGCAAATAAAACTATAAGTATTTAAATACATGATTAAATGAGGAATCAACCCAGACCCAGGTGCACATAATTAACCAATAAGTAACCATAGTAACAATCTACAAACAGGAACAAAGGAACAGTCAGGCTCTAAATAGGAAGCAACGTAAATACACCATAAAAGTCCACAAACAACATATAAAAGTTACAATAATGTAATATCTAGCAATAAAATGTAATATTTAAGTCACAAAACACATGTGGCTTTGGCGGTTTGCTCACTTATGTCTGTAAGAAAAAATAAATAAATAAATAAAAATGACTGTGGCTTAGGATGACAGAGACAAAACAGACATCTCAGCATGTTATATAGACAACATATTGCTGGACAACCCAGCAGTGTAATAAGAACTCTATTACTATGAGCTGCCTGGCAGAGTGGAGAGAGAGAGAGAAGTGTTTCTCTGGCCACCAGATGACAGCCTGAAAGATATATACCTCCACTCATCAATAAAGACCCAGAACAGACAACTACTTACTCTCAGCCTAAGTAACTCACAGAAAAGTTGAAGCAATCAAATACCAACTGACCATCTCTCATAGCTTTATTTATACGATTTGCAATTCAATCTTGTCATTTTAAAGTAATTTTGTGGACCTACATATGCTTTAAATGTTGACATCAGTTTTAGTTATATCATCACTGCCAGGCATACAAAACTACAATATTACTTAGTCTTGATTTACATGTACTTTTCTCTCTGGTTTAAATGCATGACTAAATGAGAAATTAAACCAGACATGGGTGAAGATAATTTACCAATAAGTAACCATAGAAACAGTTTACAAGTGGGAACAAAGAACAGTCAGGCACTAAACAGGAACCAAAGTAAATACACCTTAAGTGTCCACAAACAACACATAACCCTCACAAAAACATAATATCTAGCAATAGAATGTAACACTGAGGTCACAAAACATGTGGACTCAGCAGAGGACTATTCTAAGCCTAAGTAACACCCAGGCTCATTCTGAATATGTACCACTACGTACATTTTGGGTGAGCACCAAATACACCCTAGGATGTATGATTTTTGCTGTTTTTGTTTTCGTGAATCCACCAGAGGGCGCTTTTTGTGTTCTCAAATTTCTTTTGTGAGTGCCATTCGCACCTGCTGTTTTCGCATAAATCCACCAGAGGCTGCTGTCGACTGAATGACTGACATACCAACCAATCGACTGACCCACTCTCCTTCTTCCCTAATCCCAACCGATAGTGTTTTCAAAAGCACAAATTAACCAGCGCCCAACCCCTTCACTAAACCCAAAGCAATCCCGAAAAAGAAAAGCCTTTGCAGCAGCTTTATTTTTATGTTGTTTTCAGATTTTACCACATTCTCCCAAATTATTAAATTTTTTGTTTTATTTTTTGGCTTTTGTTTTTGTCCTACCTGTTTTGTTGATGCTTATTGCAGTCAACTACGTTTCACGTCACAATTCAATTCAATTCAATTCAGCTTTATTTGTATAGCGCTTTTACAATGTAGATTGTGTCAAAGCAGCTTCACATAAATGGTCATAGTAACTGGAACTGTGGTTCAGGTTTTAGTGTTTAAGTTCAGTTCAGTTCAGTTTAGCTCAGTTCAGTGTGATTTAATCATTACTGAGAGTTCAAACACTGAAGAGCCAATTCATCGATGCGTAGCTCTACCAATCCTGAACCATGCGAGGCAGTGGCGACAGCGGAGAGGGAAAAAAAACTTCACCTGATGGGAGTGAAGAAAAAAAACCTTGAGAGAACCAGACTCAGTTGGGCACGACCATTTTAATTTCTCCGCTGGCCAAAAGTCTTGTGCAGAACTTCAATCGCCGTGGTTTATGCTGGAAGATGGCATCAATGAAGACTCGTCTGTCCCTGGAGCGTCGCTGGAATCAGACACATGTTCTCCACTCCCCACGACCATCAGCGCAGCAGCAGCTCAGGATATGGCCTGGTCCCGGATATGGAATCCTTGGGATCATCACGTCGCTGGTCTTGGATCCAATCAGTGACTCCGCCTAATCTGAGGACCTCGGGATGAGTATCCCCAGGTTAAAATAGAGAATAAAGAGAATAATTAGCGTAGCTGCTGTTCATAGTGTATATAAGCAAGATGCAGAAGCCAGTGTGGAACCCGCTAGGTGATGCATTGAGTGTATGCTTTACTTAACAGATAGGTCTTTATTCTAGTTTTGAACTGGGAGAGTGTGTCTGAGCCTCGGACGTTATCAGGAAGGCTATTCCAGAGTGTAGGAGCCATGAAAGAGAAGGCTCGACCTCCTTTACTTGATTTTGCTATTCTAGGTACTACCAGAAGCCCTGATTTTTGAGATCTTAAGGAGCGAGTTGGTTCGTAGCGAGACAGAAGGTTGGTTAGATAAACAGGATCTAGATTATTTAGAGCTTTATAGGTGAGAAGTAATATTTTAAATTCAATAGGAAACTTAACAGGCAGCCAGTGTAAGGAGGATAAAATTGGGGTTATATGATCATATTTTCTAGACCTGGTCAGAACTCTGGCTGCTGCATTTTGTACTAATTGAAGTCTGTTAATAGAGGATGCTGGGCAGCCAGCAAATAGAGCATTACAGTAATCCAGTCTCGAAGTCATAAAAGCATGGACTAGCTTTTCTGCATCTGAGATGGATAGCATATTTCGTAATTTAGCGATATTTCTCAGATGAAAGAAGGCAGTTTTTGTGACATGGGATATATGGTTTTTAAAAGTTAGATTGCTGTCTAATATGACACCCAAATCTTTTATAGTAGAGCTAAAGCTAACTTTGTATCCCTCTAATTGTAAATTGAGTTGCGAGATCTGCTGTGTACAAGATTTAGGCCCTATAAGTAATAATTCTGTTTTGTCTGAGTTTAAGAGAAGAAAATTGTTGGTCATCCAGTCTTTGATGTCTTTGATACACTCAGTTAGTTTAGACAGTTGAGACGTCTCGTCAGGTTTAGTTGAAATATATAATTGAGTATCATCTGCATAGCAGTGAAAGCTGATCCCATGTCTTCTAATAATGTCTCCCAGAGGTAGCATGTAAATTGTAAACAGTAAAGGGCCTAAAACTGATCCTTGAGGCACCCCATACTTTACACAAGGCTGCCGATTATATGCAGAGAGCCACTGGCCAAACTGGTAACAGCGGAAAATTCGTCCATACTAAATTAAGTGGTCAGTTGATAATCACAAAGGAAACGGCATTATACTGCTCCATAGCCTTCATTTAAAAGACAAAATGCGATCATAATTTGTGATCTCCAGAAATGTATAGGGGGTAAGTTTTCGGAAAGAGGCTGTGTTGGAAAAGTGGAAAAAAGTTGGAAAATGTCAACTACCTTTTTCTCATTAAATTATTTATACAATTTGCAATTTAATCTTGTCATTTTCATGTCATATTGTTGACCTACAGTAGAAATAATTTTAATGTTGACATTAGTTTTTGTTATATAGTCACAGCCAGGCATACACAACTACAAGATTGTTTAACTCACTTTCTATACATATGCTTCAGTTTCTGGCTTAAAAACATGGCTATTTGGGAAATCATATCAGACACAGGTGAAAAGAATTTACCAACAAGTAACCATAGAAACAAGCTACAAAGGAACATTCAGGCACTAAAAAAAGATTCAAAAGTAAATACACCTATATCTAGCAATATAATGTAATATTTAGGTCACAAAACCTATGTGGACACAACACATAAAACCTGTGACCCTTATTCTCAGGCCCTGTTTAAAATATTACGTTTTGGTTTTAAAACTGCATTTCAGGAAAACGATCCACATCCACACTGGCGTTTTACCTAGCGTTTCTAAATAGATCTCCAGCCACACTACACTGAAAATGCACATCACTTTTGCATGCACTGCAGCCTATGTGGATGTCTGGGCCCCAGGCAGTCAGCAGGTGCTTTGAGCAAACCTCCCCAGATGAGAGCAGGGCACGTCAGACAGTTCACCAAGGATCTTCAGCTGAATTTCATCACACACTAGTTGTTAAACATGATATTTAATTTATCTTGTCTCTATATAACAACTTGTTGGTCTTTTGAATCTATTAATTGTTCTCAGTTAACGTGTTTTGGCTGAGCGCAAAGATAAGTTAACAAATTAATTTATGTAACCATGTACACCAATTTTGCATATTTGACTGATTGCTTGCCTTTATTTGCTAAATTGTAACTTTTTGTATGTTATACTTTTATAATGCCCATTATTGATTATTAAAACTGATATTTAGCAAAAGATACATGGTATATATATTTTTTTTATTTTTGAATGAAAATGAAAGGAAGCTCTGTCATGAGCTCTGTTTTCTTATAAATATGCATACAGTAAAAATGACGGTCATATAAATATCTAGCTACACAATGCCTTAACATTTTTGGTGTCTGTTAAGTTAATATAAAATTGAAAATAGGCAGTTCCTTATATCCTGTTTTCATTGTATTGTTAAGATAGTGAAACTACATAGGGTGATGCAAATGTTGTTATTAAGTACACACAAGGAGTTTGTTTTCCACATCAAACTTGCGAAATTTGAATTTATCGAAAGGTTGCAAGACTGAACTTTGTACACTTAATTTTGAGGATAAACCCCCAATCAAGAAGGTGAATGTCTGCAGCCAGGCCTCCGTTTTCCCCCATCCACACTGACATGGACCAGCAGCGTTTAAAACCAAAACAGCCTCTTCAGTTTTTCAAAACGCTCTGTTTTTCGAAAGGCATAACCGTAGCAAAACGTATGCAGTTTAAAATTAAAACCCATTAGTGTAAACAGGGCCTCAGCCTAAGTAAGTTGCAGAAAAGTTCAAACATACACCAGAGAGCTAATTCATGCAATTTGCAATTCAAACTTGTTGTTTTCATTTCATATAGTAGACCTACATATACATTTATTGTTGACATCAGTTTTAGTTAAATCCTCACAATGAGGCATACAAAACTACAAGATTGTTTAGTCTCACTTTCTATACATACACTCCAGTTTCTGATTTACAGCACACTTCACACATTGTTTCATTTGCTAGGTGTCAGTGCTTAAATGAACAAAAGCTAGCATTACTGGCAGCTGCTGATGTGCGGATTGAAATGGACAGTGCTGAACTGAGATCTGTTCATTAAACACGGACAGGCTGCCACCACTTTACCTGAGCCCTTCAATTAAGATAATGCATTGAGTGGCTTAAATAAGTTCCTCATTGGACTGTGCGGAATGTATATATCTCCACCTCATTACAAAGCTCTTTGTGATGGATAATGTACATGTTTTTGATGGAATTTCTTGAGTGGAATGTAATATCAGGGTCATTTTGTAAGCGCATCAGTGACATTCAATCAGTAATTGTAATATAACTCCATGACTCTGATTGGCTAAAAAATGAAGGATGAGTTTTTTTTTATTCTATTTATTTTTTATTTATTTTTTTTAACAACTGTTCTCTTTTAGCTTAAAATGGAGACAGTAAACATGCTCATTAGGAAATTTGTAGACACAGCAAGCTGTGGTTTTGAGATAATTACATGGGAGAGAGTGAAAACAAAATCACACTTTACACACTTAGTTTGTTAATTTCCATTACATAAAATCTACTTTACTTAATAGCTTTCTGTGGTAGAAATGATGTTTAAAAGAGTACTTATAGTTTTGCCAGGGCCATTATTATTTTGTCATTAGCATGTTATGTATTCTGAATACATCATATTAATTAACACCACACATTGAATTATGTAAAATATGAATTAGAAATATATTAGTTCTATATACATAGATAACATTTTCAAATGTCAAATTTTCAACAGAGGAAATAATATTAATAATTATATTAGTAATAATTATTTTTAGAATTGATTTATTTTTTGATTGATTGATTGATTGATTAATTGATTGAGCAGTGAATCAACACATTGCAATGATTTTGAGTCATGTGACCCATTATTTAACCATTACTCTTTAAATACATCTCAAGAGAAAAAAAGTCATTTTAAATTGTAATAATATCATAAAATATTTTCAAGTACTGTTTAAACTAATTAAACAATCAATCAATTCTTTTGGTGAGCTCTTTTAAAACATTTGACCGCAAACTTTAAATGTTAATGTTCACACATTCTGCTTGTTTTCTACATCTGGTATTAAAATGTATAGTGCTTTATTCAGGTCTGAAGGCACTTTAGCATTGCTTAATTCTGCAATGTAAAGACGCCTTTGGAGTGTTATTTTCTTTAATTACAGCTGGGCTCAGATTTAATTAATCTCCCATCCGTGAAACCATGACGATGTTATTAAGTTAGTAGAGATCTGCCTTCTGTGTTTGTCTAGCAGTAATGAGTTTGATGATGCCAACAAAATGGCCTCTCATCACATGCTGTGACAAAGACCCTCCGCTACCATTGAATATAAAAAAATGTGGAATATGTAAAATAAGACCACACATGGGTGCATTTCCCAGAAATATAGTTTGCCAACCAAGGTTGTCGATTATGTAAAAAAAGATTATAATAAAAATTCTTAAAATGTTTGACCAAAACCAATTATAAACAGCATTGCAAATTTAATTTGAATGGGCAAACACATTTACCAATCTTTTTCACATTCTGTTTGCATTTGGTTTAATTTTTAACTGACTTTTAATTAATTTATTTATTTTTATGGTTCCTGTTTCCTTGGTTCATTTCTTGTCACTGTTTAATTGTCATGGGCATGCATTAACTCACAAATTATTGACTTTAATTGTATTTAGGCCACTCAGTGTGTGTTTTTCCTTTGTCTTTTATTATTGTGTAATTTATTTATTTTTTCATTTATGGATTACCTTGTTTTGTTGTTGACTTTCATTGTCATCTTAAGCATAACAACTTCTTAGCGTTACATAATTTATAAATAATACTAGAGAAAATATTTATTCATTCATTCATTTTCTTTTTGGCTTAGTCCCTTAATAATCAGGGGTCGCCACAGCAGAATGAACCGGATATATATACAGCATATGTTTTACGCAGCAGATGCCCTTCCAGCTGCAACCCATCACTGGGAAACACCCACACACTCTCAATCACACACATACACTTCGGACAATTTTGCCTACCCAATTCGCCTATAGCGCATGTCTTTGGACTGTGGGGGAAACCGGAGCACCTGGAGGAAACCCACGCAAACACGGGGAGAACATACAATCAGAAATGCCAACTGACCCAGCCAAGGCTTGAACCAGTCACCTTCTTGCTGTGAGGTGACAGCGCTACTTTATTCATTCATTCTCTCATTCATTCATTTATTCATTTATTTATTTTTCGGCTTAGTCCCTTTATTAAGCAGGGGTTGCCACAACAAGATGAACCGCCAATTTATCGAGAGGGTGCTCGCTGCAGAGCCATTTGAGGAGAGCTGAGCTCCAGCGAGGGGGAGCATGAGCTGTCGCTCCTCCTCCTGTAAGCTGTTTTAATGCGTACACCAACCCCACCCCTAACCTTACCCCCAGTGACATCACTCGTAGAAGAAGTGCAAAAAAGGTGGAGCTCAAGCTTAAGCTCCCCCTCGCTGGAGCTCACCTCTCCTCAAATGGCTCTGCAGCGAGCACCACTTGAATTTATCGAGCATATTTTTTTTTCGCAGTAGATGCCCTTCCAGCCGCAACCCAACACTGGGAATCGTTAACACACGTTTGGTGGGCAAATATAATTAGATTTTTAGAATATGGTTGATATCACAAATACGAATCAGATGCTGAATGTTCTGAGGAATTGAGCTTTTACAATGAAAGTGATCGTAAAATCCAAGTTTCAAAGGTTTTTCAATTGTTGAATGTATTTTTTATTATAATTATTATTATTTTTTTTTTATTTAGTTATTTATTTTAATCAGCAGAATGTTGAGCCATTGCAGCAATAGGACCTCCATGCATATTCAATATATACAGTTCAAGCTAATTATATGAGACTCATAATTGCTAGATCACCAAGCACAGTGATTCCCAATTCTGGTCCTTATAAACGCCTGCACTGCACATTCTGTATGTCACTTTTGTTTGAAGCTTTAAAAAGTTTTGTTTTTCTTATCACTGGGTTGAAGCAAGCAGCAAATAATCATAAAATATTAAAAAAGTCCATGTTCAAAATCAAAAAGGCAAAAACAGAGAACAAGGAAATGTTAAGTAAAATTTACAACAGTGGGACAAGATAGAGTGTGAAAGTTGTGCTCCTATGTTAGTCTGCAATGTGCAGGTGTCATTATAATTAGTAAAATCTAAATCAAGAGTTTCAGGTATGTGTGTGTAAAGAAATCAAGGGATTGTGGGAGGTGTAGTCCAGGCAGGGCCGGCGATTCCATAGAGGCGACCTAGGCGGCCGCCTAGGGCAGCAGAATAGAGAGGGCGGCGTCCCCAAAACTACCCTCGCCACCTGCGCCCTCATCCGCGTCTAGGGTGGCAGAATAGAGAGAGCGGCGTCCCCGAAACTATCCTCGCCACTCGCGCTCACAATTATATCCGCGCCTAGGGCGGCGTCCCCAAAACTACCCTCGCCACCTGCGCCCTCATCCGCGTCTAGTGTGGCAGAATAGAGAGAGCGGCGTCCCCGAAACTATCCTCTCCACCCACGCCCACAATTATATCCGCGTCTAGGGTGGCAGAATAGAGAGGGTGGCGTCCCCTAAACTACCCTCGCCTCAGTTATAGCCGCGTCTAGGGCCCCCCCGTTTCACTTTAGATTTGAGGGCGGCGTGACCGTCCTTTGCCTAGAGCGGCAGTTCAGCTTGCTCTGGCACTGAGTCCAGGTGTATGTGAAGTGAACGGATGGAGTGCACTCTAGTGGGTCTCATGTGCACTTTAGCTTATAATTATTACAGTACAACACACTAAACAAAATTCACAAGATTATTACCTAAACCCACAGCCTACAATACAGAACATGAACTTTTAAACAAAAGTTTTGCAACTGACCAAGCTTTGCAAGTAGAGAAAGCGGTTATGGATGATCCTCATGCATAAGGAAAAAAGACCAAAATAATGAATTAAATAGTTCTTCCACAATGCATCGTACTATGGTAGTTAGTCATCGAGCACCTCAGATCAGATATTTTAATAAGCCAAAATTAAGAACTAGCTTTCTCCGTCACATCTCACAGGAAGTACAAAACATGAGTCACCCTCACATCGGTCAATCCACGCAATCAAAGCTCCCATTACAATGTGTGCCAAAGTAGCTAAATGAATCTTCTCCTTCGACTAATAGCATCAATAGACACCACCGTCCCTTCCATCCAGGCTGAGTAAGATGGCAGAGAATTCGGATTTGGGATTCAGCCTCCCTTATCATTTTAATAATATTACCAGCAACCCAAAATTATTTAATGCATTCATGAGCATGGAGGTGATATTTGGAGCTAGCTTGACCACGCATGTCCTAATACGAGAAAGTGAGACTCTCCGGATGAGGAAAACATTGCCTGGTAGGAGATAATTAGCTCTCATGGCTTGACAAATGGGCTGATACCTATGTGCATACATGGCTAAGATGGCCGTATATGGTGTCTTCATTAATAGGCTCGGTGTGGCATCTCCCTTTGTAATATATATAAATATTTATCGGTCCACCTCCTGAGCGGAGACAAGCTATCATAGCCGACAGAACACACATATACTAATTACACTCCAAGCAGAAATGAAAAGCGGAGCATAGGTTTCATATGAGCATGAAGGGAAACTGGGTCACCTGAAGGGAAATCTAAAGAGAAATGTTATTTATGTGTGTTTTTCTTTTATTTCTGGAGCGAAGAGCTTTGCCTTTTGTTTGTGTGCAATGGAGGAAAAGACAACATTTGTATTTGTGTCAGTAAGCTATGCTTTGAGATTAACAGTTAGATCTACTTTTAATGACTGAATATATATATATATATATATATATATATATATATATATATATATATATATATATATATATATATATATATATAAGATATTTTGTTTTACTGATTGCCGTTTGTTTTGTTATAATACTGGTCTCCTGACATATATTATTATCAAATAAATATGTCCAATATATCATAGAAAAAAATAATAATTGTATATTTATTATCTATATATAATTATTTAATACTTATTTATTAACCTTATTAGTATTGGCATTAGTAGTAATTAATAATAATAATAATAGTTTTTTTTTTATTTATTCATTATACATTTATTTTCTCTTCGGCTTAGTCCCTTGATTAATCCAGGGTAACCACAGCAGAATGAACCGCCAACTTACCCAGCACATTTTACGCAGCACATGCCCTTCCAGTTGCAACTCATCTCTGGGAAACATCCACACACACTCATTCACACTCATATACTACGGACAATTTAGCCTACCCAATTCACCTGTACTGCATGTCTTTGAACTGTGGGAAAAACCGGAGAACCCGGAGGGAACCCACAAGAACACAGAGAGAACATGCAAACTGACCCTGCTGAGGCTCGAACCAGCAACCTTTTTGCTGTGAGGCGACAGCACTACTTACTGCGCTGCGCCACCACGTCGCCCCTGTATTTATTTATTTATTGTTATTTCTCCACTATACATATTCATTTATTCATTAATTTTGCTTTGGCTTAGTCTCCATTTCAGAGGTCGCCACAGCAGAATGAACCACCAACTGTTCCAGCACAAGTTCTATGCAGTGGATGCCCTTTCAGCCACAACCCAAAAATGGGAAACACCCATACACACTCATTCACATACATACACTATATACGCAAAATTTAGTTTATTCAATTCATCTATATCGCATGTCTTTGGACTGTGGGGGAAACCGGAGCACCTGCAGGAAACCCACACCAACACGGGGAGAACAAGCAAACTCCACACAGAAGAGAACTGGGCAAGCTGGGATTCAAAACAGCTTGTTTTTTTACTTTCTCTGCTGTAGTTTCCATAGAGATTTATTTTTTTATTTATTTATTTTTTTTTTACTTTTAATATTAACATTGCCTTTAAAATATTATTTGAAGATAAACATTCTCTGATATTAACAAAGCAACATCAAAACTGACTGTAAAGTCAGAGAAAAATTTTATGAGTGTCACATAAGTGTAAGAAGCATAAATTTACATAGACTGTGCAGAAAGTGACGCTATTATTGAGGCAGCAACAAAATAAAGCAGTGGATTAGGCATAGATGATTTAGATGGTTTAAAATATTGTGGTTTAAACAGGATTGTTTTGCTTTAGAAGTATAATCACTTACTGTTGGCACTTTGTATGTCTGTACCATCAGAACTCATTAGGATGACTATAATGCATACATATTATTATATTTACTGTAATTCCGTTGTAACTGGTTAAGTCTCTTTAGTGAGCTGCATGGATTATCATTGGCACTGATTTATAATCAGGCTGATTCAGAGTAAAGTCCTCTTAGAAATAGATTTGTCTGGTTTTAATGCAGAAATATTTTGTCAGAATTTATATGCGCATTGGATAGGTTTTTAGAGGTTTGAATTTATATTTGGGTCAAATATATATTTGTTAATCTAGTCTTTATTTAGGTTACAATTTATTTTGATGGTCCATTTGAGTATTAATAGACTGTGTGCTTAATATCTGTTGATACTGCTCCTTCAACAGACATTTAACTGACTAAAAGAAACTTTGCAATACATGTCAACTTACACTAATTCTAACCCCAACCTAACAGTCTACTTACAATCTAATGAGAATTAGTTAGCATGTACAGGAGATGCAATGTTACTTAATTCAACAAACGGACCATCAAAACAAAGTGTGACATTAGTTTATGCTAAAATACAAAAATAATTGCAGTTTATCCATATAGAGAATCCATTATGAATATTTTATCATGAGATTGTTTTGAGGTTTTGACAAAATTCTCACTGAAGACTAAACTTTCTGAAAAGAAAACCTTATCATTATTGCATAATTGTCATTTGTATCAATAAAAAGGGTAAAATAATGCTCATTAGTTATTTTAAATATATATTCTTTTAAGAAAACCCTTGCAAACTGTGTTCAGGCTGTCATACTTGTGAACTTTTGTTGCAAAATGATTGGACAGAAATATTTAATCTTGAAAGAAGTGTGTGAAATATGTGGCAAGCATTTAAAGTAGATTTCTGAAACATTTATTTATCACTGACCTATTACAAACCTAACCAAAATGAATAAATAAACTTAAATTAAATCATCCGATTGACTGTAATTTTATTTCTAAACAAAGACATGTGTAGCTTAAAACAGTACATCCATTAAATCGGGGAGGTTGAGTTTGAAGGTTATGCCTTCACAATTAAAGCTTTCTTCTGTGGAGAAACATCCAGTCGAAGATCAAATTAAAGCTGTTGAAAGAAATAAAAGTAGATCATGCTTAAATTGCTTTCAATTATCTTTGATCGCCCACAAATGAAAGGCAAGAAAAATTACCTTGAATTCATTACCTTAGCTTTTCCATTAATTACTCACACTCTTTAAACTCAGAACTCATTAAAAGGAGAATGTGTGTTTGTGTGTGTGTAAAAGAGAGAGAGAGAGAGAATGAGAGAGAGCAATTTCGTAAGCCTAAATGAATTTAGATATTTCAAATTACATTTCTGCTTATAATCTCATATACTGAAAAGAAACATTAAGAGAATGCCGCAAAGTCAAATCCGTAAGCTCTGATGAGGGTTATTAATTGCAGATGACGGAGATGCTGCTAAACCTGCTTCTTTCTCCACATCACTTCCCCTCATTCATTTTGCAGTCAGTAATTCTATTTATAAATGAACATCTTATTAAAAAGAGACAAGAAAAATTAGCCACTGTTCCCTGGATTGGTCACAAAGAAACAAAATGAGCCGTCTAACCCATAGTGACATTTACAAATTACCTGTTAATTTCAACTGAGGTGAAGGATGACAGCACTGAGCTGCTGTGACAGAAAAGGAACTCAAGGAGTGACAATCAGGCCTGTCGCATCCAAGAATCCCAGTCATCTTCGTTAAACGCGTCCATGCTCATCTCCCATTTTACCTGTGTACTACTGTCTTTCCATCTCTTCTTGGAGACAGGACTGCATTGTTTTCAAGAGGAAGCCTGGCAATCAAAATTCAGCGGGCCTTGGCGTCTGCTGCTTGTGTCTACGCATGTGTGACAACGTGTGATACTATATGACAGAGCCAACTTCTGGCATTGGCGTATATTCTCATATTCACTCCTCCAGCCGGCTTAGAGTACCGCTGAGGTGAAATGATGAATAGTTACAATCAGTCTTGTTTTAGCAGCTGGAGCTCCAGAGGATAGCAGCCTCTCAGCGAAAGACAGAGAGAAAGAGAACGTTCGGTGGAGGTTTTGCCCAAATCCAAGGTGAGGTTGTCAACTTAATGCAGTGTCACCTTGCCTCTTCTCATCCCCATTGATAAATAGCCCTCCTACCCACCCATGGGCACCCAGTGGGCAGCCTTAGACAAACCTATTTCAAATTAAGCATTTAAAAAGGAAACTGCATACTTAAGAGACTAAACATGCAATATCCCAGCATGCCCCTCCCATTCTTTTCTACCCCATTCTGGAACACACGCATTAGGGAATAGGAAAAGCGTGCCAGCCAGGTGACATTTGAATTGAATGCTTCCGTAATGGATGCCATCTTTTACTGACCTCCATTTAGCTAGAGGAGCTGTACTAGAAAGGATTTTTTTCAGAAACCCTGCAAGTAAAGGACGCCACGTCATGATGACTATTTGTGCATTTATGTTACCCAGAGGAAGGACTTAGGACACAATGAAAATTATAATCGAAATCTCCCTAATTGTATAAATAAAGGAATTATACCATTTTTACTTACTTCCATTCAGCTCGAGGAGCTGAACTAGAATATAGTTATTTTTTGGTCCCATAATAGTAGAAGGGAGATGAGGTGACGCAGTGGGTACCACGTTTGCCTCACAACAAGAAGGTTGCTAGTTCGAGCCTCGGTTGGGTCAGTTGCCGTTTCTGTGTGGAGTTTGAATGTTCTCCCATGTTCGCGTAGGTTTCCTCCGGGTGATGACAGTAAATATTTGACCAGATATTTTTCAAGACACTTCTATTCAGCTTAAAGTGACTTTTAAAGGCTTAACTAGGTTAACTGTTAACTAGGCAGGTTAGGGTAATAAGGCAAATTGTATAACAAGGGTTTACTCCGTAGACTATTGAAAAAAATATAGCTTAAAGGGGCTAATAATTTTGTCCCAAAAATTGTTTAAAAAATTAAAAACTGCTTCTTTTTCTAGCCGAAATAAAACAAATAAGACATTCTCCAGAAAAAAATAAAATAATATATATATATATATATATATATATATATATATATATATATATATATATATATATATATATATATATATTTATATATATATATATATATATATATATATATATATATATATATATATATATATATATATATATATATGTGTGTGTGTGTGTGTGTGTGTGTGTGTGTTTTATAGGTAAATGCAGTTGTGGGTTATATAGTGTGTTGTTAATTGCAGAGCTCCTCTATTTAAAAAAAAAAAAGAAAGAAAAAAAAACTCCTGAAAGAGGTCAAGTGTTAGGCAGGAAATAAAAAGCAACACAAAAGTACTCAAAAGTAACGTCACATATTTCTTACCATAAAAATTGATTCAACTAAATACTTTGTTTTGTGAATAACTCAATATTGCAGTGCATCACTTTCTTAAGTAACTATCCCCAGCACTGATTATCAAGCTATGAGAATACTTTTTTTTACACAACGTGTGCTGCAAACTGACACTCAACAGAAAAAAAAATGTTAAAAAAAATTGTAAAAAGCTGTTATTTTTGTTTGTGTCCGCAAAAATAATCTCTTTTTTTTCCAATTTTCCAATTGAACCACTGGAGGCAAATGGTCTGTTTTGAGGATGTTTTTGTACCTTTCTGGATTTTAAATGAGCCAGGAACCTTGGTGGATTTGGAGGATGAGGGAGCTCTCAGATTCCACCAAAAATATCTAAATTTGTGTTCCGAAAATGAGTATTTTTGGGGGGTTAACCATTTATTGTTTTCTTTTTTTTATCCTTATTATATTCTGCATTCAAATTTAAAATTATATTTTAGATATTACAGTAATTAAATCATTTTGGTCACACTTGTATGTTTGCTCAAGCCCTTTGCTAGGCCCCAGCCCCTTAGAAGAAAACCACTGAATTAAAGCGATTCCCTTCAATAGCCCAACATGAAAGAATATGATAAATTGGCTTCTGAGATAGTCTTGTCATCATGGCTGGTTTCACTGGTTTTTGGGTCTCTATGATGTTTATTGCCACGTGACTTGTTTAGAGGATCGTGCAGTCAGGCGGGCTCTGAGAGAGAAGAGGGAGGCCTGGCCCGGTCATTAAGAGCTTTGTGCTATGTTGGCCCTGAAGGTCACCCTGCTCTCTAATGATGTGTCCTTGGTGCCAGTGCATGGATGGGACGCCGTGGGGTCAGCAACTCCTCTGCAATCTAACCACTCATGTCTGCGGTGTCCTGTTTCTACAGCTCCACACTGACCTCCTTCCAGAGCACTGGTCTCAGGCTCTTCTCCCAAACGCCATTCGTCGGGGGAAAACTAATGAGAGAGAGGCTGGAGCATGGGCCTTAATGGGCCTCTGTGTTCTAGCTTGAGGCAGGGCAACTGAAAATGAGCATTTAACCACAGCCAGAGTAATTGAAAAAATGACAAGCCGTACAAACACAGCACAGTGCAGCGCCACACAATCACACGCTTGTACAGTGCTAGCTCCAAATTATTCTGATTATTGCCATCTCCTGATTGCCGTCGATCCACTCTCTCAATCCCTTTCTTTCATCTTCTTCTATTGCAGAGGATAAAAAACAAAACAAAAAGGGCCTGTTAGATCTGAATCAAGCAAATTGAATCAGAATGTGGTGCACTGGGAGCTTATAGAGAGAATTTAGATTGTGGTCAATGCCACAAAGTGGCACGTGTGACAGAAAAGGACCAATCCTGACCAGTGCCACCTATTCCACCAGGTACTCTCAGAGCAACACATTCTCAATCCCGTTTTTTATGTGCCTTTCATCTTCACTATACAGTATATCAAAGTGGACTTGAGCTGTTGTGCTGTTTTCCACAGGTTTAACTTTGCTCACAGCTCCACCTGCTTGTCGTTTATTGATACTGACTCACTATATGAGCACAAGCCAGAATATGCTCTGAAGTTATTAGGGCGGACAGGATAGGCAATGCTGTTCTTAAATAAATGAACTGAACTTTAGGATTTTCCACAAAGTGCATTTAACAAAATATAGAGTCAGCTGACCACAAATCCAGATTACTTCTTTTTTTTTTTTTGTATGGAAAACCACTTTTGGTGTTGTTTTACTTGATGCTGGAGCTAATATTATCCCAACATGAGCACAAGAGATTTATACGCTTATTAAAATCATCATCATCTGATTGGATGAGCCACTTCTGAAATGCCTAATGAGGTTGTGATCATTTCATGTTCAGGCTGAAGGATAATGGACGCATAACTCTAATAAAACGTAATCTCTTGAGTGCTAAGGGCACCGGCTCAAATCCCTGCGCGCAAGGAAAAACAATAATGCTCATGATACCGAAATGAAATTGACATGACCCTGCTTGACCCTAAAATTAACAATCCTTGGACAGCGGCCTGCCCTTCAAGCGCATGGCTTCATCTCTCAAATGAGTTCTTTCCTGACCAAAGTATCAAACCCAGGGCTGAAACTTCTCATGCCCATTTAGAATCTAATGCTGGTCATTTGCAAGAACACAATCCCGCTTCTCATTCCACTGCTGAGTTCTGTAATTGAGAGGACTTAGTTCCACTTGATGATGTGAATCCCTCTCCTGGTTTTTAATCACGAAAATGACTTTCCAAAGCCATCAATGACTTTTTGAAGATGGCTGTTTATGCAAAAGAAGGAAAATAATTACCTCAGCAGTTAATGTGGGACCCTTACATTTCACACCTAGCTGCAAATCCCACCTTTCAACAGTCAACTTTTTTCCCCTTCTCTCGGCAGTTCAAAACAAAGAGCTCTTGTTCCGCTGCCAGACAGAAAACTGAGTTCTGTAAGCCGCTCTGTGGTGAAACAGGTGTAGTTTGGATCTCTTACGGTTCCCATTCATTGCGTATGAGCCTTCATTAGCAGGATGGGAAGGACCTTGGCATGCTGACCGGTCTGTCTAATTTAAGCGTCCGAAACAGAATACTTGAAATTATATTTTCTCCGGAGCGTGAGAGGGCGTCTGCGGCTCTCTTAATTTGAAGCAGTCTGCGAATATGAATTTGAATTAATAATCCAGAAAATTGATACTACCTCTCACTGCACGAGCTCTAGTATTGACTTTCTCTTCCTCTGCCCTCTGCCTTCTGCTTTCCCCTCTCCCTCTCTCTTTATTTCTCTCTCGCTTCCTTCTCGGCCTCTGCGGGGTCTTCATTACCACAAGATATAGACGTAGCTCTGTTAAGCCCGCCGAGGCTGGGCGCTCTAATGAGGGGTAGACTCATCACGTCGGGCACCAGTTCACCGCTCTCAGGCAAACTTACTGCCACCAAAATTCTTTTAATATTCTGAAGAATGCAGAGTACTACAGTTGCCAGGGAAACCAGAGGTCACATGGTCACAAAGGTCCGGGGCTTCCAGTTGAGTAGCCAGAATGCCTCTGATGATGATTTATTCAAACTTAGTTCAAAATCTGCAGTCGCTTCTACTCCCCCCAACTTTGCTCTCCTCCCATTCCCACTTCATTGCCTTAATGTAGCTAGAACCTCATTCATAACTGTCAAGAACCTATCCATCTGGACCGTGGCTTATTTAGTCCAAGAATTATACATAAAATGCATTTTCTACAGTATAAGGGGGCAAGCGAAAGAGGGAAATTTGGCAATTTAACTTTGTTTGACTCACAGATAATGATTCTTGGGGAAGAGTGCTAAAAATCTGTAGGTGATCCACCCCTACTGGGGGCTTCTGCAGACCCCTGGCAGCATTGAGCCACTTGTAGAAGCCTGACCCCGTGTTTAAGTCCTAACCCTGGAGCTGAGAGCACAGGGTGATGAGACAATAGAGACAGAGGAACAGAGCCAGAGTCGTGCAGTATTAATAAAGTGTTGAAACACAGAGTGTGCGCAGCAAATCATACCCTGTAGATCCCAGTGCAGCTAATAACTTATATATGAGGATCAGAAGCTGAATGAATAGTTCGCTGAAAAATTCTGTGATTATGTACATTATTATCTTATGTACAGTTTTCTACCCTCTGAATATGTACAAGAGTAGTAGACAGTAGATAAAACAACATGTAAACAACATTCAACATTTTAAAAAACTTCTAACAAAACAAATCAAATTTACGCATGAACAAACATAAAACATGCAATCACATAGCAAATTCAAAAATGTTCATTGCCACCAAAGTGATGTTTTGTGTGTGCAATAATCAATGCTGCATTGCTGTTTAGTTTTGGTCATCAAGTCCTGAGTCAGAATCCAAAACCATATATTCATATTTTGTTGTTGTTGTTGTTGTTGTTTTTGCTTCTGTTGCTTTAAAATCCTTGAATCGGAATCCAAGATTATATTTTTCTGGTTTGGTCAGGGGTATCAATTCTTGGATATTTATTTGGTGGCCAAATCCTTAACTCTGCAAGAACCTGGTCCCTTGGGTTTTGTAGTTTTCCCCACTTTCTCTCCTCCCCCACATTGTGCCCTGGTGCAGGTTTAGGTGCGAGGCTAAAGTAAGTACTGTCCAGCTTGGGCAGCAAGGTTAACATCTGGGAACCAAGGACATCGACCAGAATTTGTTAGAAAAAAGCTGTCGGACGCAGCCCCTCGATTTGAAACTGCCAAACTTTTGAAAGATGTTTTGAAGTCTTCTGTGATCAAGACTTTAAGGTCATTTAACGCAAGAAACTCGGCTAACATAACATTAGCACTCTGTAAAAGAGAGCCTACTCTTTCTCTATCAACCTGTCTACCCCTTCCTTTTGACATTTCAAAAGTGAATTAAGTCACAGAACAGATAAACAAATATTGTCAGATACCAACAAAAGCACTGAGGTTAAAAACAAAACTGAAAAGTTTTTTTAGAAGTGGACCATGCACATTCCAGCAAGCAAAATTCACTGCAGACACATCCAGCCCACATACCGCATGGAATGATGGCACTTGGGCGATCCACTCCTGTTTGCCAGATCTGGGCCACAATTAAGCCTTAGCAATATCACATATCAACCAGAATTCAACCAAATGAACCAGAACTGACCCTTTTCTGGGCCACAGTTTGCTTTTATTCTGGCCCAGATCTGACCTACACCTTACAATTTCTGGGCGTGGCAAAGTACAAAAAATCCCAGCATTCATTGCAGCATAAATACTTTATATAGCTTATTGATGCTACAATTTTTATTATTTGATTTTGATTCTGCTGTTTATGTTGACGTTGTTGGTTTTGTCACTTTTAGTATACTGTTTGTGATGTTTGTAAGTTTTGTTAATTTTATTAATTGTCACCATTGTTGAGGTTCAAATGCTGATTATTGATGTCTCTGTGAGCAGAAGTTGAACCACAGAATTTTTTTAGCTTATAAACCTTCATAATCATGTGGCATGTGCAAGCATGTTATTACGTTACTTCTAATAAGGGATTAAACATTGGTTAATATAAGTGAATTATTATATTTTATCACAGGTTGAGCCTCACTTCATTTTATTGTTTTTTTTTTTTTTGGCCCACATATGTTTATAAGATAACTGGGCCACATTTTCCATATCTTCTCTGGGCCACTTTAGGCTAATGGCTGCATTAGCCAGAGATTACTGTGCCGAATATTTGCCAAACTGGCCCACATATGTTTTAAAATAACTGAGCCACATTTGCCATGTTTTCTCAAGACCACATTAGGCTCACAGTCGCAACAGCCAGGGCTTACTGTGTCAAATATTTGCCAAATGTGGCACACATAAGTCTTAAGATAACTGGGCCACAATTGCACTTAGACATGTGAGCCACTTTAGGTTTAGATTCAGATTACCCTTAAATGACTATGCCACGTTTTTGCCAACGGTGGCCCACATTTGCCAACTGTGGCCCACATTTGTCCTCCATCATTTGGGCGAAATTTATTATCCACCCCCCTGTTTGGGATGAGTACTCCTCAGGCGTTAAACCTGAACTCCCCACTTAAGTTTTTTTTTCTGTTTTGTTTTTGTTTTAAATTTCTATCCACCTGAAAATGCCAAAACACACTGTGATGCAAATTAAGTGCACACCAAACCAACAGGCTGCAATAATGATACTTTTATGCTGGGTTCACACCAAACAAGTAGTTTAGAATTTCGCACCATCTGTGAGCTTCTATCAGGCTAGTTTTTTTTTGTTTTTTTTCCCGCACGATACCTCTTGTCGAACTCACGTCAGAGGGAGTTTGCCCAATTTATCATGTAGACGAAAGCACATCAATAAGACATGTTTTCATTTTAGTCTGCTGTCATCCATTTGGTGTGTTCATGAGCAACTTTGTTTTCCAGGTGGGACCAGTTGCAACATGAGGCTACTACAAAACTGGTTTTCTTCAAATTTTTTTGACATTAGCTTGGTGTATCCTACATGTGAAAAAAAGCTTGAGGGTAAAATCGACAATACGAAGGAAATGGTTCAATTTAGGTTTCAATATGTCATTCATATCTAATAAATGGCTAAATCTTCCAGCATGTGCAGTGACTGAATTCATGATCATCAGTGTGTGTTTTATTTTTTTTTGGTAAGAGTGGGGGAAGGGGCGATACTCCTGGTGGGTAAAATGAGAGCATCTGCCCCTCTGTGGGAGGCTGTCCCAGGGAAGGAGGATGTCTTTGAGCTGAGACAGCGGAAGAGAGAGCCAGTGTAACTGTCCTGTGGAGCAACCATAATGCCAGGAAAAGTGGTGTTAATGCACATACACACAATCACATGAACACACACACACACACACACCACACATACACAGATGTAAACACATTCATCAGTATTTCTTAACAACCCAACAAAGTAACTTATGATCAGTTTGCTTAGGTTTGTGGAGTCTTTACTAATGAATCAGGTATTTTTGATAAGGAATGAATAAAATTGAAAAAAATCTGAATATAGACTTGAGATCCAAAGATTTCTTACAGTCAAGAAATGTAATTCACTACATGGTCCTCGTTCACAACAATCCTACACATTGGAAATAGCTGAAATGGAAAGAGTGCTTATATATATATATATATATATATATATATATATATATATATATATATATATATATATATATACTCATGTATATGTAAAACACATACTCTGAATATTCATCCATATTGTTTGACCTTAAATTCTAAAAAGCTTAAGCATAAAAAGTATACCTTAAAGCACAGGTGTCAAATTCAGTTCCAAAAGGGCCGCAGCTCTGCACAGTTTAGTTCCAACCCTAATTAAACACACCTGATCAAACTAATTAAGTCCTTCAGGCTTGTTTGAAACCTACAGGTAAGTGTGTTGGAGCAGGGTTGGAACTAAACTGTGCAGGGCTTCGGCCCTTCAGGAATTGAGTTTAACACCCCTGCCTTAAAGCTTCCTTAAAGTACTCATGAAGAATGAACACTGAGCTACTGTTTGTAACCCTTTTGTAATAAAGATTGTAATTTAAACATGTGGAAAAACTTTTGTTTATTTATTCATTTTTCTTTAGCTTAGTCCCTTCATTCATCAGGGGTTGCCACAGTGGAATGAACTGCCAACTTATCCAGCCAATGTTTTACACAACGGATGCCCTTCCAGCTGCAACCCAGCACAGGAAAACACCCATACACACTCACATTCACACACATACACTACAGCCAATTTAGTTTACCCAAATCGCCTAAAGTGCATGTCTTTGGACTGTGGGGCAAGACTGGAGCACCCGAAGGAAATCCACGCAAACACAGAATGTGCAAACCACACAGAAATGCCCACTGACCCAGTCGGGACACGAACCAGCAACGTTCTTGCTGTGAGGCGACAGTGCTAACCACTGAGCCACTTTGAAAAAGTAAACTTTACATACTGTAATTATATTCCACTGTGAAAAAGTATACTTTACACACTGTAATTATATTCTAGTTAGTTTTTTTTTTTTTAAATATTTCAAAAAAATCAGTGTTGTTTATCAGTGTTTAAAAAGCCTGTACTTCTAAAATATCAAAGATAATTAAAGTGATCCATTTTAAGTACACTAATCAACATTTTAAATCATAATGTAAAAAAACAAATATATTAAAAAGTTGCTCTTAATAAATTCAGAGGAAGTTTGTTTCACATAAAACATAATTTAAAACCTTAAACACTTTATTTTAAGGTATCCTTGTTGCAGTGTAACTATTTGTTTAACTACTGAGTATTATTAATTCATTGCATTCTATATGGTTAATTGTACTAAATGGATTTATGGGACGGCAACATGGTAGCGCAGTAGGTAGTGCTGTTGCCTCACAGCAAGACAGTCGCTGGTACGAGCCTCGGCTGGGTCAGTTTCTGTATTGAGTTTGCATGTTCTCCCCACGTTTGCGTAGGTTTCCTCCGGGTGCTCTGGTTTCCCCCACACTCCAAAGACATGCTGTACAGTTGAATTGGATAGGCTAATGTCCATATTGTATGGAGCGTATGAATGTTTCCTAGAGATGGGTAGCTGTTGGAAGGGCATCAGCTGCGTAAAACATACTGTATGCTGGATAAGTTGGCAAATATTTTTATATTATATAAAATTATTATATAATGTTTGGCTGGATAAGCCAAAAACAAAATGATAAGATTCATGGGACATGTGTAAAATGGACACCATAAAATAAAGTGTTACCCATAATTCTGTTCAAAACAATGTATAAAATGCAATATTTTTAGCTATGTAATCTCAAGGAATCCAGAGACATGGTCAAAATACAGGCAAATAGTCAGTACAGGCAGACAGAAGCCAATGTAAACAAACAAAACAACAACACAAAAGTCTTACACGGAAGTGCAAGGCAAGGAAAACATGTTGTAATGTTCACAAACAGTATAACAACCCAGCAGGCACACAACACATGACTTAGGTATTTGGTTATATTTTGGTTGCGACTTCAGAGAGCAAAATCCATTGTAAGTTTAGCATCAAATGACATCATTATAAGATGCCGAAACAACATCAGTATAACATGAGTAGACGTTGACTTTGGTTGGTTTTAGTTTGTGGAATTAATCAACCAAGGTCCAATGTCATCTTAACGTCATAATGTGACGTCCATACAATGTCAAAGTCTAACATCAATAGATGGTGATCTTTGGTTGGTTTAAATTTGTGTCATTAACCAAAATCCAACAACATCATAATGTCGTAATGTGATGTCCAAACAACGTCAAAGTGGAACAACAGTAGACGTTGTTCTTTGGTTGGTTTTAGCTTGTCGAATTAACCAACCAAATTCCAACATCATCTTACATTTACATTTAGTCATTTAGCAGACACTTTTATCCAAAGCGACTTACAAATGAGGACGAGGAAGCAATTTACACAACTATAAGAGCAACAATGAATAAGTGCAGTAGGCGAGTTTCAGGTGTGTAAAGTCTAAGAAGCAAAGCATTATTAATGTAAGTTTTTTTTTTTTTAGAGTACAGTAAGTGGTATAGCCAGAGAGGCAATCACAGATTAGGAAGGAAAGGGGAGACTAAATAGTTCAGTTTTTAGTCGTTTCTTGAAGACAGCAAGTGACTCTGCCGTTCTGATGCAGTTAGGGAGTTCATTTCACCAACTGGGCAGATTGAATGCGAGAGTTCAGGAAAGTGATTTCTTCCCTCTTAGGGATGGAACCACTAGGCGACGTTCATTCACTGAACTTTAGTTTCTGGAGGGCACATAAATCTGCAAAAGTGAGAACAGATAAGAAGGAGCAAAGCCAGAGGTTGCTTTGTAAGCAAACATTAGAGCTTTGAATTTGATGCGTGCCGCAACTGGCAGCCAGTGTAAACAGAGTAGCAGAGTGACATGTGCTCTTTTAGGTTCATTAAAGACCACTCCTGCTGCTGTGTTCTGAAGCAGCTGAAGAGGTTTGATAGAGTTAGTTGGAAGCCCGGCTAGTATAAAGTTGCAATTATCCAGTCTGGAGAGAACAAGAGCTTGAACAAGGAGTTGAGCTGCATGTTCAGATAGGAAGGGTCAGACCTTTCTGATGTTATAGAGTGCGAATCTGCATGATCAAGCAGTTCTAGAAATGTGGTCAGAGAAGTTTAGTTGGTCATCAATCGTTACTCCAAGGCTTTTTACCATTTTTGATGCAGTAATGGTTGCCCCATCCATCTGGAATGAAAAGTTATGGTGTGGAGTTGGGTTGGCAGAAACTTCAAGCATTTCCTTTTTCATGAGGTTAAGCTGAAGATCATTATCTTTCATCCAGTGTGAAATGTCTGACAGGCAGGCTGAGATGCGAGCTGAAACCGAGAGATCATCAGGTTGAAAAAAGAGGTATAGCTGGGTATCATCAGCATAGCAGTGGTAGGAAAATCCATGTTTCTGGATAACTGGTCCTAAAGATGTAGTGTAGATGGAGAAGAGAAGTGGCCCAGGAACAGAGCCCTGTGATACCTATGTGTTTAGATGCTGTAGGTTGGACACCACTCCCCTCCAAGACACCCTGAATGACCAGTCAGAGAGGTAGGATCTGAACCCCTGAATAACAGTGCATGCAACGCCCAGTGACTCAAGCGTAGATAGCAGGATCTGGTGGTTTACAGTGTCAAAAGCAGCTGATAAATCCAGCAAGATGAGGACTGATGATTTAGAGTCTGCTTTAGCCAATCTGAGATCCTCCACAACTGATAGCAGGGCAGTCTTGGTTTGGTGGCCTTTCTTAAAGCCAGATTGCTTGTTGTCCATAAGGTTGTTTTGAGTAAGAAAGTCCAGGACTTGATTGAACAATAATTTCTCCAGAATCTTGGCCATGAATGGAAGCAGGGATACCGGTCTGTAGTTTTCAAATAGTGTTAGATCCAGGTTGGGTTTCTTTAGCAGTGGGGTTACCCTAGCCTGCTTAAATGAAGTGGAGAATAAACCAGAGTCAAGAAATGTGTCAATTATGTGAGTCAGTGTTGGTGTGACTGCAGGAGAGATGGCTTGCAAGAGATGAGAAGGAATGGGATCAAGCGGACAGGTGGTTGCATGGCCAGATAGCATGAGTTTGGACACCTCAGACTCAGAGAGCTGAGAAAAAGAGTGTGTGTGGTGAAGGTAGTGTATTTTGTCTGTTTGTTGTAGGTGCAGAAAATTGAGCACTGATTTTTGCAGTTTTGGTGCAAAAGAATGTAGCAAAGTCATCAGTAGTAAGTGTGGAGGATGCGGGTGGAGGTGGAGGATAGAGGAGGGAGGAAAATGTTTTAAAAAGTGAATGAGGATTGGTGGCATTGTTGATTTTCTGATGGAAGTATGTCTGCTTTGCAGAAGTAACCTCAGCCGAGAAAGAAGACAGAAGAGTTTGGTATGTTATGAGCTGTTTAGGATTTTTAGTTTTTCACCAAATTCTCTCTGCAGCCGGAAGTTTTGAGCGATGCTCACGGAGAACACCAGAGAGCCAGTGTGCAGGAGGACTGTCATGGGCTGCCCTGGATGTAAGAGGACATAGTCTGTCTAGACATGATGCTAGTGTGGAGCAGATTGTATCAGTGGCACTGTTCGTATTAAGTGCAGAGAGTTTGCAAGATGGAGGAAGAGAGTCTGAAACAATAGTGGGTTGTCTATTGTGTGAGAGAGAGTGTAGGTTTCTGCGAAAGGCAACTAGTGTTAGAGTGTGTAGCAGCTCAGGAGTAATGTGGATGTTGAGAGAAAGAAGGAAATGATCTGATGTTTGTAGTGGAGTTACTAATGTTTGATCAGCGAAGAAATGTTGAGTGTAAATTAGGTCTAGCTGATTACCTGATTTGTGAGTAGCAGAAGTAGGTGCTCTTTTGAGGTCAAAAGAGATACATGTATTGAACGAAGGTTGTGAGGATTACGCCTGTAGCATACCTCCCGTGCTTTGCGCGTGTTAGTAACAACAGGAATTAGACACATAATAAAAGTTAAGTAAAATAAAGTATAAAGATAAAGTATAAATAAACAAGTAAAGTACTCAAGTGCTTTGTCAGTGTCTTTGCTCGGTGGAGTCGCGCAGGTAGAGTCGATGGTCTTTACACTCATCGGTCTGCAGGTAGAGTCGATAGTCTTTACACTCGTCGGTCTGCAGGTAGAGTTGATGGTCTTTACACTCGTCGGTCTGCAGGTAGAGTCGATGGTCTTTACACTCGTCGGTCTGCAGGTAGAGTCGATGGTTTTTACACTCGTCGGTCTGCAGGTAGAGTCGATGGTCTTTACACTCGTCGGTCTGCAGGTAGAGTCGATGGTCTTTACACTCGTCGGTCTGCAGGTAGAGTTGATGGTCTTTACACTCGTCGATCTGCAGGTAGAGTAGATGGTCTTTACACTCGTCGGTCTGCAGGTAGAGTCGATGGTTTTTACACTCGTCGGTCTGCAGGTAGAGTCGATGGTCTTTACACTCGTCGGTCTGCAGGTAGAGTCGATGGTCTTTACACTCGTCGGTCTGCAGGTAGAGTTGATGGTCTTTACACTCGTCAGTCTGCAGGTGGAGTCGATTAAATTTGTGATATTACGTAACTAGCTAAAATACAACATCATATTAACGTCATAATGTGACATCCATACAACGTCAAAGTCTAACATCAGTATACAGTTATATATGGTTGGTTTAAATTTGTGGCATTAATCAATCAAAATCCTACGTCCTGATGCCGTTGGGGTACAACTTTAATCTGACATCATATTGACGTCCTGTGCCTGCAGTAAAGACTCAGCACTGATGTGTGTGAGAGTGCTCTCTTTATAGTCCAGGTAATGAATGAATGATGAGCTTCAGATATGTCTGTGTGAATGTTGGTATAATCAACAGAATGAGGAACCCGTGTGAGTGAGCGTGATTTGTAGTCCATATAACAGCGAATTTGTAGTTCTTTAGTGAACTGTGTTCACCAGTGATCTGCAGCTGCTGAGCCCCCCATCTAGGAGTGGATTCCAGATGCTCAAAATACATTCCAGGAGGGAGGTGGAGCAGAGGCAGAACAGGGGGAAGGATAGAGGGCCAGGACTATGCGTACGTGGAGTTGAAGTAGGTCTTTTTAAGTAATGCTGTCATGGTCTGTCACCTGCATGTTGTCGTCACAGTCATTTGTGTTTGTTTTCTCGGTGTACATGGCATTGTTTTGACAGCTTGCCATGTGCTCCGCTGCCTCACTCCACGTCAGCTAACTCAAATCATTATCATTATATTATTCGCACCTGTCTCTAGTCTCATCCTTATTAGTCTCCCTATTTATTCTTCTCATTCTCATTGTCTTGTACCTGATCATTTGTGTATGTTTACCTCACGCGGTGGTCTCTTAGATCTTGTCCTGTCCAGTCTCATTTCCATTTCCCACTCCAGTGCCAGTTTTGATTTTGATTTGTTTGGTTTGGACATTTTCCTTTTTTCTCCTTTCGTCAGATCGCTCCTGCTACTATCAGTCCTGACAGATGCATCCCTCCACACTTCCTGCATCAGTCTCTCTATACCACCCACCAGCAATCTTCTTGTTCCCTCTCTGGTTGCCTTGCATCCCGCCTAGGCACTCTCATTTTTGGCCGCTGATACTGATGTGTTTTCCTTATTAACTGCCAGGTTGGACCGCCGTGCGCCTCCAGCTGGATTCACTTAGTATTACCTTTTACTTTAGTTTCTTTGTGGCCTGTTATTGACTGGCGTATTGGATCGCCGTGCGCCCCCTTCCGGACTTTTTTTATTTTATTTTTTGCCAGAATTTTGTGCCTTTCTGTGGTGTTTACAGCATCCGGTGCTGGGATCTTTTGTTAAATTCAATCCCCTCTGCAGGCCACTGTAATAATAAATCATTCTTTTACCTGCACTTGACTTCTCCTGATTTTTTACCCTGACAGAACCGTGACAGAACGATTAGGTCAGAATATGGAATCAGCAGGTTTGAACCAGATGCGCAATGCAATAGCCCAACAGGGTGCACTTTTGGGCCAGCATGCCACTCAGCACACCGCCACCTCCAGAGAGGTTGAGATGCTCACTGCCCAAGTGATCGAGCTCAATGCCTGAATTGAGGAGCTCCAGCACAACGCTACAGTGCCCAGGCAACATTCTTCTCCCCCCACCGCACCCCACCATAAGCCAGAGCCCCATACAAACAACCCCCCACCCTACGATGGGGACCCCAAATCTTGCCAGGCCATCTTATCACAGTGTGCCCTATTTTTGCCCTACAGCCCCGCCTTTATGCCTCTGAGGCATCCTGGGTGGCATATGTCTTGACCCTGCTCACTGGGAGAGCATGTGAGTGGAGCACCGCAGTCTGGGATGCCAGGGCACCCTTTTGCCATTTTTTCGGAGACTTCAGGGAGGAGATGATTAAACTCTTCGACTGGTCTGCACAGGGTGATGAGTTGGCTGCCCGCTTGGCATGACTATCCCAGGAGGGCCACTCCATCACAGACTTTGTGATCCAGTTCAGAACTTTAGCTGCCTCCTGTGATTGGAACGAGGGGGCCCTATGTTCCAGGCTTTTTGAAGGTCTAAATGAGGAGATCCAAGATGAGATGTCTTCCCATGAGCTTCCCCATCACCTTGAGACCCTTATTAACCTGGCTCTCCGTGTGGAGGGGCACCTCCGCCGCCGTCTCTTCACTCCTCCTTGAGGGTTAACAACATCCCACTCCAACAAGACAGCCCTTCTACTCATCAGAACCTGAGCCCATGCAGATGGGACGTATGCGCCTCACACACTTTTTACACTGCGGTAAAACCAGGGCATTTTGCCATCAAGTGTCCTTTAAAAGGCAAGGCTCATTAGTAAAAAGGGGTAACCTGGTGGGCGCTTTTCCCTGTCTAAATTCCCCCCGCTCTCGCACCCTGTTGCCCATCACCATCCAATAAAAAGGATCCGTTAATTCCGCCTCTGCCTGGCTTGTTTCAGGGGCCAAGGGTAATTTTTTTAGACCGTGCCACTGCCAAACAGAGGGGCATTCCTGCCGTTCCTCTGCCTTCCACCATTTCTGTCTGGTCGTTAGCTGGTCAGCTCATTTCCACTATCACCCACATCACAACCTGTGCAAGTCTTGTCATGTCCGGCAATCATCGTGACGCCATTGAGTTGTACCTTTTTGACTCGCCGGGTTCCCCTGGAGTCCTGGGGCATCCCTAGCTGGCACAGCACAATCCTCACGTTGATTGGTCTGGAGATTCTGTGTTGGCCTGGAGTCAGACTTGTCTTGCATCTTGTTTGGGTACTGCCTTGTCTCCTGGTTCTTTGTGTTTTGTGTTGCAGGAGGAGACAGCCGATTTAACCAAGGTCCTGGTTGAATACCATGGTCTTTGTCAGGTCTTCGGCAGGTCTCGGGCTGGGTCTCTTCCTCCTCATCGACCATATGACTGTGCCATTGACCTCCTCCAAGGCACTTGTCTGCCCAAGGGTCACTTGTATTCCCTTTCTGTTCCAGAGAGAGAAGCTATGGATAGGTATATTCAGGAGTCACTTAATACTGGTCTCATATGTCCCTCATCATCTCCTGTAGGTACTTGGTTCTTCTTTATTAGAAGGATGGCTCCCTGCATCCCTGTATTGATTACAGAGGGCTAAACGACATCACGATAAAGAACAGGTACCCCTTACCTCTCATGTCGTCTGCTTTTGAGTTGTTGCAGGGAGCCCAGGTCTTCACCATGTTAGACCTTCATAATGCTTATCACTTGGTACGCATTCTTGAGGGAGATGAGTGGAAGAGAGCCTTTAATACCCGTACGGGACACTTTGAATTTCTGGTCTTGCCCTTTGGTGTGACAAATGCACCAGCTGTCTTCCAGGACTTGGTTAACGACATGCTGAGAGACATGGTAAACAAGTTTGTCTTTGTGTACCTGGATGATATTCTCATTTTCTCATCCTCTCTACAGGAACACACTCAGCATGTGCGTCTGGTCCTCCAACAGCTACTAGAGAATCAACTCTTTGTTAAGCGGAGAAGTGCGAGTTCCACACTAGGTCAGTTGCATTCCTAATGTACGTCATCTTGGCTGAGAGAATCAGAGCTGATCCGGATAAGGTAAGGGCCGTTGCCAAATGGCCAGTCCCCAACACCCGTAAGGCTCTGTAGCCTTTCCTGGGTTATACCAATTTTTATAGGTGTTTCATCAGGAGCTTCAGTCAGATTGCTGCACCCTTAACGGCTCTCAACTCCCTCAAAGTATGGAATACACAAACTCAGGAGGCCTTTGGTGAAAGTTCCGTTTCATCTCTGCTCCTGTTCTTTCTATTCCAGACCCTGAACAACAATTTATTGTTGAGGTTGATGCCTCTGATGTTGGGGTAGGCGCGGTCCTGTCTCAGCGCTCATCCAAAGATGGGAAGGTGCATCCTTGTGCCTTTTTCTGTCATCGCCTGAGCCCAGCAGAACGTAATTACGACATTGGTAACAAGGCAATCAGGCTGGCTATGCGTGAGTGGCATCACTGGCTGGAGGGAGCAGTGCACCCTCATCTTGGTCTTGACGGACCCTAAGAACCTAGAGTATATCCATTCGGCCAAGAGAGTGAGCGCATGCCAGGCTCGCTGGGTACTTTTCTTTGGTCGGTTTACTTTGTCCTCTCGTACCGGCTAGGGTCCAAGAATACCAAACCTCATGCCCTCATCCCCCTCTTGTCCTTCGTCACACCTGGCTTCGTTTCTGCCACCCCCCCAACCCACCTCTCAAGAGGAAACACTGTCATCATGACTGTAGCGGACCGTTTTTCTAAAACAGCCCATTTTATTCCCTTGCTCAAGCTTCCCTCAGCCAAGGAAACAGCTCAAGCTATGGTTGATTATGTCTTCCAGATTCATAGTCTTCCAGTTGATGTAGTTTCTGATAGGGGACCGCAGTTTGTTTCCTGGTTTTAGAGAGAATTCTGTCGGCAGATGTGTATGTTTTTGTGTAAGTTTACATCACGCAGTGGTCTCTTAAATCTTGCCCTGTCCAGTCTCATTTCCATTTAGACTCTAGTTCCAGTTTTGATTTTGTTTTGTTTTGTTTGGACCTTTTCCTTTTTTCTCCTTTCGTCAGATCGCTCCTGCTGCTATCAGTGATGGCAGACGCATCCCTCCACACTTCCTGCATCAGTCTCTCTTTACCACCCACCAGCAATCTTCTCGCTCCCTCTCTGGTCGCCTTGCTTCCCGCCTGGGCGCTCTCATTTTTGGCCGCTGATACCGCTGTGTTCTCCTTATTGACTGCCAGGTTGGACCGCCGTGCGCCTCCTGCTGGATTCACTTAGTATTACCTTTTACTTTAGTTTCTTCTTGACCCGTTATTGACGGGTGAATTAGATTGCCATGCGCCCCCTGCCGGACTCTTTGAATATTGCCTATGATTTTTCACTTTACTTTTTGGCCTTATTGACTGGTGACTTTGGATCGCTGTGCGTCCTCTGTTGGACTTTTTTATTTGATTTTTTGCCAGAATTTTGTGCCTTTCTGTGGTGTTTACAGCACTCCGTGCTGGGATCTTTTGTTATATTCAATCCCCTCTGCAGGCCACTGAAATAATAAAGAGTTGTTTTACCTGCACTTGATTCCTCATGATTTTTTACCCCGAAAGGACCTTGACAAATGCTAGTTACTTTCCCTGTTAATTATTAACATTTATAACTATGTAAATCAGTTAACTTAGTTACTATTTATGTGAAGTAACTAGTAAATGTAACTAATTACTGTTTTAAAGGAACATGCTCAACGCTGATTAAAACTTATGGTGGCAGAGAGAGCTTGACACGTTGCAATTTAAGAAAACACATGCAATTACAAACACACCAGCAAATTAAGAAACAATCTTCATTAGTTTTACAGCACAAGTGTTGCAAATTCTCATAAAACAAACAACTTAAATAACGCAATGTTTCAGTTAATCATCAATTAGGCTAATAATTTACAAAAGACAATGGAATCATGTAATTAGGATATTAAAATAAACAAAAAACAACTCACTTTTTAAAGACCACCAACAACTTCACTGAGCAACAGTTGTGACAAAATGCAGTGCGTTTCTTTAGTTGTTTGTGTTGTGAGAATATGCAACACATGTGCTGTAAAACTGATAAATATTGAAGATTTAAGGTTTCGTTGAAGGGCATGTCCAAGGCGGCCAGACAAACTGCAGTGCTTCGCCATGAAACAGGAAATACTTAAAAATCAACCAAACAATGTCCGATATGCCTGAAACTTCACATGGTTGATAAAATTCCTCTCCTGAAGACATCTACAAGCCAATATTGAGTCACAGTCATAGTGCCACCTGTTGACAGAAGGAAGTTTGGCATAAATCTGTGATTGCTTAGATTTTTGAATATATCAGCTTAAATTATTGTTTTTCGATGTTCTCTTTCATCCTGAGGCCACCGGGCGACGGTGATCCCAGGTGCAAGGTCCCTTTCATCACTGCTTGCAGCTTTAATTTGCTGGTGTTTTTGTAATTGCATGTGTTTTTTTAATTGCAGCACATTAAGCTCTTTCGGCTACCGTAAAATCTGCTTTTATTCTAGCCAAAATAAAGCAACTTCTCCAGAAGAAAAAATATTATAGGAAATATTGTTCAAATTTGCTTGCTCAGTTTTAACATAATTTTGAAAATATTTGAAAAAGGAAAAAAAAGTGACAGGAGGGCTAATAATTGTATATTTATTTATTTTTATATATATATAAAATCAGCAGTATATATATTTATTTATTTTTTATATATAGTTTATTTTATTTTAACTATATATATATATATATATATATATATATATATATATATATATATATATATATATATATATATATAAATATATATGTGTGTGTGTGTGTGTGTGTGTGTGTGTGTGTGTGTGTGTGTGTGTGTGTGTGTGTGTGTTTGTGTGTGTTTCATTCGCTACACATTTTTTATAACCTGAAAAGGCAAAAAAAAATTTTTTTTTTTCCTATTGACCCTAGTTCATGAAAAACATTTCATCACAAATATTTTTATTTATTTATTATTATTTTTATTTTTTTTTCCAAAAAAAGAAACATTAGCCATAATCCCTACTGCACAAATGATAATTTCTGCAAAAAGCAACCACACCAACACACAACTATGTCTTTACAGCAATAAGATGCCTGAAGCACAATTTCACCTGCTCTTCAGCAGTTCCTCTCGTCTCTCCCTTAAACGACGGATAAACATTAGACCAGTCGCCACTCCAACAAAGAGCACATTGACTTTTATCTGCTAGCTTTGAGTTTCTGCCTCCGTCTCTCTTCCTCTCTATCAGTTCTATGTGCTCTATCTCCTGGACAAATCTCTAACAGGCCTGAGAACAGTCCAAACCCTGTAAATTACTCATGCTTGATATTGCTTCTGCCAGGACTCTAGCCTCTTATTTCCTCTTAACACACACAGACACACACACGCACACACTCACAAGTCAATGGCAAGCGTTTTCATTAACTGTGTGTGTGTGTAAATGTTATCGTCTATGCTCAGGAGAGTGGTGAGCCTCTAGGAGTCTTAATGTACCTCAACTAATGAAGCGCCCTTTAATGCGCTGCGGCCATTTTCCCCCAGCATTTCTTACCAAATGGTCTCAAAGCCACACTGCCGCTGAAGATCACACTTTCCTCCATGAAAAACACACTGCCTCTCCCACTATATAATTGAGTCGTCTGGCTGAGAAACTGACAGCTGAACTGGCAGCTGTAGGGAAGCCAGAAAGAAACAGAAAGAGAGACAGAGGGAAAAAGAAGAAAGACAGTAATCAGTGCAAGGACATAATGTAAGAGGAGTTGGTGAAATATTCTGGCAAGAAGTAAGTTCTGGTTATGTATCAAATGTTATAAACAAGGATGGTGGATTAAAGCCACAGCCGAGACAAAGACTTGAAGCCCAAAAGCAATTTTAGATTTTATTAAAATTACTGAGTTTACTTCAGGAACATACTTTTTCATCCCTTGTATTTTTGAGTATGTATTATTATTATTATTATTGGTATTATTATTATTATTACTATTTGTCACATCCTCGGCCCTCACCGCTCTCCCTCACCATCCACCACACACCCCACCCGTGAACCCTCACCTAAATTACTGATCTCCCGCACCTGCACCTGCAATCACCCCTCACCATAAATACTCACCTCACTCATTCAGCGTTCAGCTGGAATCAAAGATGCATGGTGTTTCTCGGTTTCTACCCTGAATTCTCCTGTGCTCCTACATGGATGTTCTCTTTCCCCTGCAAATGCAGTTTCATCTGTTTAAGGGAAGTGACTATTCTTATGTTGAAGTTTAAAGAAAGTACTGAGTTTTGCCCATTGAACTGTTTGCATGTGAGTTCACTCACCCTCTACAACGGCATTCACTTGCTTCATCTCACTATTGTTGTTTCTACTTTTGAATAAACGCCCTGGAAGTTATATCCTCCTTTGTCTTCCTTGTGTGACCGTGACAACAACTATTATTATTATTATTATTATTATTATTATTGTTGTTGTTCCAGTGGATTGTTTGTTCATTTTGATTTAAAAAATAATAATAAATTAACATCTATAAAAAAAGACATACTTTTAATGAATAAATAAACAACATTTACTGAAGTTATAATTAAACTAGTATTTTACAAGAATTTTATAGCACAAATACATAAATAAAAAATACATAAACAATGTTAAACAACATTTTCTGAATTTACAATTAAAACAGATTACAGTACATAAGTATTTTATGGGAATGTTTTTAAATAAATAAATATACATTTGTTAAACATATTCTGAAGATCGCAGAGATTTTATGAGTATTTTACAAATAAATTAATAAATACACATTTGTTAAATGTTATTTTTAACAAATGTTTTTAACAATTAAAACAAAGTTTATGCATATTTTACAAGAAACCTTTTTTGTTTTTTATACATCTAACTGTGTATTTTTACTAAATCAATTGATCACGTAAAAGAATTAAAATAAAACATTACGAGCATTAAAAAAATTAAATCATTTTAAAATGTCTTACTTAATTTGAGCAAATATTTAAGTATTTTAGTCCAAATACTGTATGTGAGGTGTCACACAGCAAAAAGAAAAAAAAAAAATGATAATAATAATGTGTAACTGTATAATGTATATAGTTTATAACACAAAATACTGGCCAAAGTAAACCAAAGTATATTAGAAAGCAAATGTGATGGAAAAAAATTTAAAGATACTGCATACATTTACAATTAACTAAAACAGTTGGTTCAATGAATTCATGTTAAAATCAAATTTTAGTTTACTATAAACCGGCATGTCCACACTCGGTCCTAGAGGACCGGAGTCCTGCAAAGTTTAGTTCCAACCCCAATCAGACACACCTGGGCAAGCTAATTAAGCTCTTTTTAGGCTTTTTAGAAACATCCTTGCAGGTGTGTTGAGGAAAGTTGGAACTAAAATCTGCAGGACACCAGCCCTCCAGTTTGGACACCCCTGCTATAAACATTCACTTATCAATTCTAGTTTATCATGTATAAATGACATACAAATTTGACTTATTTTATATATTGCTGCTTTTTAACACAGTTCATCTTTATTAAAGCAGCTATTTCAATATTTCCCCTGATATCTGTTACATAAATTAGTTAGAAATAAGGTGTTAAACTTTATCTGACCTCCACTGATTTGATATCTTCAGATAATCGTCCATTTTGGAACAAAAGAAAACCAAGTAAAAATGCTGAAAGGATGTGAGGGAGGAAAGGTTAAGCGCATGTAAGAATACTTCAAAAACATATAAATTTATCATCAGGTTGTGCTATCAGTGCTAAAAGGCATATTAATTAGATTTAGATTTGATCGGTGTTAATTTAAGAACATCTGAGAACTTTTCCTCCAAACACATCCTTTTCACCCAGACTCTGCTGATGCTTGCCGTTACCCGTGTTAAAAGAGCTTCATCTCAGAAAGATAATTATGCAAATTGGTGGCTGGAGGTAATGGAGAATGAACACACCCCTGCGCAAATGAGACAATAACGATTCCTGAGGAGAAAAAAAGGAGAGAAAATTAACATCTTATTTTAAAGCACGATCTAATGATGTTCAGGTACGCCTTGATCAAAGCCAAAACACACACTTCTGCAAGAGGCTGATTTTAGCTTCAGTACTTTATCAGACTCCCTTCATCTTAGTCAAGCACAGGTTCAAAAATGAGTGTATTTTTAAAAGTGTATTTTTAACACTGTGTAGTCATCATTTGGAAAAAAAAAAGTATGTGTCTGAATAACAATTCTGGATATAATGTTTATTAATCAACATTCTCTGTGAAAACAGGTAGTTGGTAACTTGTGTGTATGTGCAATGTTGATACTGTGTAATTATCACAATATTGGGTAATACTTTAGCTTAAGTCACAATTAACGCTATTAACTTGCTTATTACCTGCCTATAATTAGGATATGATCTCTATATTAGTAGCTTTAAAGCAGAGATGCCCAAAAAAATGCTATGCTAAGCTTTGAGTTGACCCACCATACCATTTAGGTATCCCAGAGAGGGATAATGATGGGAAGGTATATGTAGCTAGCCTACTAGACTACTCGTAAGGGTCAAAAATGGTTGAACGCAGTGTTAAACAATGTCAGATTTGACTGCTAATTAAGCAATTTAAAACCAGATGCCAAATTAAGACCGGTAATTGGGAATTTCTAAAATTATTCTCAAATTTTAATCAGTGCACTTTTTTAAACATCTCATTCAAGTTTCATTATTCAGAATATAGTGAGCCATGGTATATGCTTAATAACTGCTCATCCACTTTTGATAACTTCAAAAATGCATAGCAGTGACCTCTGTAGGAAATTGTCGATGGTTCTCCAATTTTGACCTTTAATCTATACATCGACATTAAAGGCTTCACATAGTAAATCACTATAAAAAATCCTCATTAAATATTTTAGTTAGAAACAGATTTTTGCACATTACCTAAAAATAAATAAAAAATATATAAAAATATTCCATGGAGTACATTTAATGAATAATTGAAATCCTTGTTTCACTTAGCCACTGCTGTGGAGTAACAGAGTCGAGGACAGAGGCTTCACATAGACAGGCGGTGAAAGAGGGGGTGCAGGTGTATGTATGTGTGTATCTGTCCCATACAGCAGCTCCCGGCACTGACTAATTGGTGCAGTAGTCATGCCTCAGCAAGATGAGCACCCTGAAGCGAACAGCTCTCAACACACACACACACACACACACACATGCAGTGGACTATATCCACTATGATCACCCCTTCACTGAATCACATGACTCAAGATGTCACCAATTACTTGGCAATAGGTCGGTCCTCTGACACAAATTCCAGAGTTAGTGCTGGCTGAAATGATCTGTTTAGAATGATACTTAGAGGTACTCATAGTTTTTTTTTAAGTGTAAAATGTGAAATTCATGATGTGGCTAGAGAAAGCTAAATTTACAAAACGGAATAAAGGCTCTGTGACTGTATATAAATGATTTCCAGTCCTACTTCTGGAAACTCTTAGAAATACAGGTACGTGAGCTGTCTCTAGGGTGGGACCTTTTCCAAAGATACACATTTGTAATTGAAGAGTCCATATTGGTACCTCAAAAGCATATATTAGTGCCGAAAAAATTTAAGAGAAACACTTTTGTACTTTTTAGGTACTAATATGTACCCTTTAGGTTTTAATATGGACCATAAAGGTAAAGGTTTTGAAAAGGTACCACCCCAGTGACAGCTTGTGTAGGCTACCTTTATTTCTGAATGGAGGGTCAGTGAATTGAGTTGAACTCTTGCACATCTGGAGATTTCCAGTTGTGTTTATCCAACAGTTTAAGCATGTTTAATTAGTTAAACTCTGAATGTGATTGGCCCACAAGCATAAGCTGTGTTCCAAATTGCATAATTATGCACTATTCTATGCCATTTGTTTTATAAATAGTGTAAGAAGTACATTCACACTGAAAATAATAAGTGCACTTTAAATGCCTGGATGATGCACTTCTTCAACCATTAAAATGAAGTGTGGAATGTTGGATAATTCAGACTTAACGGCTGCTGCTTTGCTCTAGTAATGAATAGGGCGGAACTTTGGTCTTTGATGTTGGATTACTTTATTTATTTTGGATTGTGAAAGCAGTTTTCTCCTACGAGAGTGAATATATTGCCTCTGCAATATACCGCTATGCGTGCACATTACAGCTGAAAGTATTACACGCCAGACGTGCACATTCGTTTGTTATTTAAAAGGAAATTATTCAGATGGCGCTCTGGGGCGTCGCACATCGAATGTGCCACTCGGTGACGCACCACACAGCATTATGCGTTTTAGAATTCCAAACATAGATTTCTATCAAGGTATACACACCAGGGGCCTCATGTACGAAGACTTGTGTGGGAATCATACTAAAACATTGCGTACGCACAAAGCTGTAAATGTGCGTACGCAGAAAAAAATTCAGATGTATGAAACACTGCATACGCCGAATCTCACACATATTCTTTTGTACATCCGAATGAACGTGAAACTGAGCGCAACATGCACGAGCACAAAACCCCTCCCTGCCTCCTCCCCTGTATGAATATGCAAATGACTCTATCTTTGGCAAAACCCAACAAAAAAGCAATGACAAAATCAAGCAAAAAGAGAAACTTTGAACAGAATGTGAATTGGAGGTGCTGCTTTCGGAGGTAGACCGGAGAAAAACTGTGTTATTTGCAAGTTTGTTCTCCGGAATTAACAACAAAAGAAAAAAATAGAGTGGGAGAGTTTAGCTGATGCGCTTAACACAGTTGGGTCTGAACATCGCACTGAGTGAATTAAAAAAGAAATAGTGTAATTTATAAGTGTAAAATGTTGCTGCACCTTTAACAGCCTCAGTGGCGAAGCTCGAAAGACGCAGGTCAACATGCTTTGACACGTTCGAGCATGAACTCGGTTCGAATCCAGCGTCTGATGAACTCATTTTTCTTTTTTCCCCCCGCTACATATCAGATTTTGCCAACTATTTATCATGAGAAAGACAAGTAGGAATCAATAATAAGTTTGTGCATCATATTTTATTTGCTCATTTATTGAATGGAAATGTTTCTGATTCACGCATGCAAATTCATCTTCAGATAGTGTCTTTATAGCAATGTGCGTGCAGTAGATAGCTCAGATTACATTGGGAAAACCTGGCGTACGCAAAGTTTTTATGCGTACGCAGCGTTGATACATGAGGCCCCAGCACCGCAAGTCAGCAGCTGTCCATGGCTCCCAGCTTTAGAACTTAGAACACAGTTCATATTTCCGTACCACAGAGCGCCATCTGGATATTTTTTTTTTTTAAATAACTCGCAAATGTGCGCGTCTGTTGTGGGCAGGAGTGAAAAGTAACTAATTACAAATACTCAAATTACTTTAATTGAGTAGTTTTTCTCAGAAATTGTAATTCACTAAGTAGTTTTAAAAATGTGCACTTTTACTTTTCCTTGACTACATTTTTAGTGCAGTATCTGTACTTTTACTCTCACTACTTTCCTTCAACCTGCAGTTACTACTTTATATATTTTTTTGTTTGTTTCAAGAGTTCACACTTAGCTGATGATTGATAGTAAAGCTAGTTTGGCGTGCTGTCCCGGGAGAGAGCCCTGAGCTTATAAGATCCTCGAGCCCTGGGCTCCCTCCCGTTGCAAGGCGAGAGGGGAGTTTGAGCTCAGGTAGATCTCGATGACTCCCCAAAGAAGCCTTTTACGCACGGGACAGCAGCCGCGTATCGAAGAAAACCCCCCAAAAGGTATAAGACAATGCTATATCCGGCTGCTGGATATAACTTTGTGGAAGGAGATTGAGGAGAAATGCTCTGCTAGAGCAGAGTTTTGAAAGCGACTCCAGGGGAGTCTAGGCAGTGGTGTGGGAGGGGCTGGGAGTGACTCCTGCGGGAGCTCCTGCGGGAGCCAGAGCCGGGGTGGGCTGGGATTCCGTGGGAGTCAGGAAGAGTTTTTGGGCGGTGTTGACTCCGGCAGAAAAGGGGTGTGAGTTAGAGGGGAGGGGGTAGGAACTCCTGTGGAGTTGAAGCTAGGGGGACTCCGTGGGAGTCTGAACTAAGGGAGTGAGGGCCTATGCGGAAGGAAGAAAAGAATAGTGGATGACTCAACACTAAAAGAAAGAAAGATAACATTAAACTTATGCTGAAGGAAGAAAATTAGAGGAGGAACTCAACGCTATGAAAGGAGGGGGAGAGGGGGGAGAAGTGGGAGTAAATGTTTGGGGGGGGGTATCAGAAGTGCTCTGCGCTTTAATAATGAAAAGAAGGGGCGCATAAATGCCGGAAGGGAGATAGAAAGAGGGACGGAGGAACTCAACGTCAGAAAGAAGAAAGGTTAGGAGAGTTTTTATTTTTTATTTTTTTATTTTTATTTTTTTCCTCCTGCGGGAGTTAGAGCTGTGGGGGCGGTACTCTTGCTGGAGTCTGGGAGAAGGGAGGGGGGGGGTTGGGGGGGCTGGTGAAGACTCTAGCGAGAGGTGGCCGTTGCGTGATTCCTGCGGGAATCGAAGCTCGTTTTAGTCATTCCTGCGGGAGTTAGAGCTGGGGAATGATGCCCTAAGGAAAAGAGAGAGAGTAGTCAAGGATATTAACGCTAGAAGAAAGATAGTATTGCGACTGAACTGGTCGCTAAAGAGAAAGGAAGTGGAGCAACTCACGCTGAAAAGATAAGCGGGGGGGAGGGGAAGAGATGGGAAACGGAAAAGGGGATCAGAAAAAGGAGGGAACGGAGAGCGGAATTACTCAACGCTGAAAGTAGAAAAGAAGTGGCTATTAAATGCCGCAAGGGAGATAGAAAGAGGGGCTGAGAATCTTGAAGCCGGAAAAGGTAAAGGGGTGGGGGGAAACTAGTGGCTGGGGGGGAAGGAGGGGGCTGTGAGGGCTCTTGCTAGCGGGTGGCTGCTAAGGGTTGGGCTGGGGATGGACTTGGCAGGACCCCTGCGGGGGTAGAGGTTAAGAGTAACTCCAGAGAGTTGGAGCGGTGGGAGGGCAGTTAATGAGGGGGAAGCGGAGTATAGCTCGCGCTTGAGAAAAGATAGTAAGAAATGTAGCTAAGAGGCTACTTAGAGGGAAAATAGGAGGAAATGGCAGAGTCGTGCTCGTGCCCTTGAACTTCGGTGGTTGGGTGTCGGCTGGAAAGGATCAGCTGGGCTTCCTTTAGATGGTTGTGGCTGAGGCAGATGTATGATTTGAAGGTGTCTGATGACCATCTTCCGAGGGTCTGGATCTGCCATTGGGAGAACCCATGGTGGGCTGCTGTGGTGGCTGCCTCAATTCTGAATGAGTGGCTGGAGAATAGTTCTGGAGGGAATCCTGAGGCGGAATATTTCTTTTAGGTGTTTTGAAACCAAAAATGTGTTACTGGACGGTTAGGGGGGGGGGGGGGGTCAAAATATAAATGTAGTGCCCCCTCCGGATCTGGTCTGTTTTGCTTTGCTTGACAAAGAATGAAAGAGTTTCTTTATCAATATCGGATCAGATACGGTGGGGTGGATGGAGGGGTTAAAGTTAGATGTTATGGTTAATTCAGAACATCTTAGGAGGCCAAAGCCAGAGTGTACATAGCATAGAGGGTGCGGGCTGTGTGTGGAAAGGTATCCTTAGAGTAGTGTAATGAAGCGGGTGGCTTTGGGCAATATCATTTCTGGATAGTGTGGGAGTGGTGTTGGATGGGGATCAACCTCTGGAGCCAATCGCTGAAATTTCTGGAAAGAGAAATGAGACAGAGTCAGCAATTGATTTTTTGTAACCTGATACATGTTCAGCAACTATACAAAACTGTTTATTGGCTGTAGTCCAAGTTTTGCGCCTTAATGGCATGAGAATGCCTCTTAATAAAGCATTGGACAGCCGCTTCAGTGTCGCAGTGTACGAGGGTGCTAGATGCAGCCCATTTGTCGTCCCGCAAGATAGCCGTGGCGACGATGGGATATAGTTCAAAAGGGGATGATTGTTGGTTCTGAGGATTTCGAGCATTTGGGGGGCCATAGTGAAGTGAACCCGCGCCCTTGGTAATATCCCCCGAAACCAACTGAAGGGGCTTAATAAAGAAATTAGATCAGATATGGTGGGGTGGATTGAGAGATTGAAATTTGAGGTTAGTTCAGAACATCTCAAAAACCAAAAGGCTAGTGTGAACATGACAGGTTTGGGCCGTGTGAGTGGAATGTATCCTTTGTAAAGAGTGTGAATGTATTTGGAATGGGCGTGGAGAGTAATAGTTTGGATAGGGGTCAGCTTCTGGAGCCGGCAGTCGTGATCTCTGAAATTGAAAAACAAACAGAATCAAATCTTTACAACATAATACATGTATGGCAGACATGAAAATAGTTTTAGCTGATATGCATGCGAGGCGTCTTAATAAGGGCATGGGCGACTGTAAATGGAAGTGCCTTTGTTAATGCATGGTCTGCTAGCTTCGTTGACACGATGTGCAAGGATGGTAGGGGTGTTCGTCCCCCACAGCATGGCAGATGGATGGAGAGCTGAGGATATGGGGTGTGGCTTGTCTGGTAGTCCTGGAAAACTGGTACCTCTTGAAGACTAAGCAGGTGGAGTGATAGCGAAGAGTTTATAACTTCTATTTATAACAGTCAAGTGGGAATTTTGTTTCTTTGCCGTTTTCACATCCAACTGACTTGCAATAATCTTATATATGACACTTGTATATCAACACATGAGTCACTGGCGTATTACAATTGGACTTTTGTGCTTGATGGCATAATGTTTTCCAATAGCTGGCTAATATTTATTGGTTGGGTAATAATCTTTAATCTTTCCAGAATTTTTTTTTTTTTAAATATTATCATTATTTATTTATTATTATTTATTTATTTATTTATTTATTTATTTATTTATTTAATTGTATTTATTATTTATTTATTTATTTATTTATTTATTTATTTATTTATTTATAAGACTTAAAAGTTATGTCACCGCTTAGTAAAACTATGAATGGAATGTTAGTAATTGGCTTTACTTTAATCCATAAATAACATTTGTTGTAATCTTAACTGAATTCACAAGCTTGTCTGGCCAAAAGCATTCATAAGGTCTTAGCAACAGAGTCGAAAGAGAGAGAGGGGGTGGGACCATCTCCAGCTTTTTAGAGCTCATTGGATGGTGTCACTTCTCCTTACAGCTATTGGCTTAGGAGTTTCAGTCAGGCCATGCAAAAGGTGCAAAAGCCCGCAGCCATTTTGTTGATCAAAATCAACATTGTATATGACTAGAGCTGCTGCTCTGCTGAACACATTCCAGCAAACAAGCTGTAAATGATGGATCACATGTGTACTGCTAGGAGGTGAGGGATCAGTTTCATTGCAATAATATTGGAGTTTTGCTGATATCTTGCTGGGGAATAGGGTTGAAGACACAGCAGATGCGTTGTGGAGGTACTTTGAAGTGGAAGGTTTTGGTGTTGTTGTTTAAGCTGTTGGAGTTGTAGTTGTTTGTAATCGTAGTAATAGTATTTTTGTTGCTGTAGTTTGTATATTGTAGCTTGTAGGTTAAGCTTGTAGATTGAAGCTTGCTTGTAGATTAAAGCTTGTAGATTAAGGCTTGTTGTAGGTTGAAGCTTGTTGTAGGTCGAAGCTTGTTGTAGGTCAAAGCTTGAAGCTTGTAGCGTTTTTAGCTTTTGTAGTTGATGAGCGGAGCAGAGCTTTCTTGGAGACGAAGATATTGAGATGAGAAAAGTCTGGTTATTTATAGTGAGTTAAGGATCGTCTGATAGGATAATCAGTCATTAGCTAAAGTTGGAACAGCTGCGAACAATCATAAGCACTAGGGATGGGAAGATTAATCGATATGTATCGATAAGCTGTCATGCGCGTGCATGATGCGAGTGCATCGGTAGAGCAGCAGAGGATGAATGAAATTTTGGAAGCAAATCGAGATGCATCGGTTTTTGCGAGATGCATCGGTTTTACCAAGATACAGCTTATATTTTTAATATAGAATGTATTTTTTATTTATTAACAAGTGTTGTCAACCTGTTTTTGGCGCATAATTTAATCGACCTACATAAAGTAAGCCTTAGCAACGGATTTGCGGATGTGTACACTTACACTACAATTCAGTGTATCAGGTGTGCGGATAAAGCTAGTGGTGCGCCCTCAGAAAGCGCGAGAAGCAAAAGAAACATTTTATTCCCAACTGAGTTTTAAATCTAAAGTATGGCAACATTATGGATTTAAGGATGGACGACATGATAGGACAGATGCAATTTGCAAAATGTGCCGCGCATCTGTAAAATATGCGGGCAGTACGACTAATCTGAAATCTCACTTGAAGCGGCGCCATGGTGTTGTTGTGAAAGCATCTTCCAGTGTTCCTGCATCCTCGGCTTTCTGCACTGCTTCAACTGTAGCTACCAGCTCCAAAAGTGGTGAGAAAAGCATTGCAAGTTTTTTTTTTCCATGCGCAACAGTTTTGTGCACTCTATGCCAATAACGGATGTTATTGCATTGTTCATCTGCAAAGATATTCAGCCCAGTGTCACAGAGAACGAAGGTTTTAAACACCTCCTCCTGTTAATTTTTATTTAATAATAATAATAATAATATTAATAATAATAATGATAAAAATAATGGGTGTCATGGTGGCACAGTGTGTAGTTTGACCACCTCACAGCAAGAAGATTGCTGGTTTGTTATATTTTTATTAGCCTGTTGTTTACAGTGACAGTGATGTTTCAAAGCAGCATAACACTGCTAGTTCACCACCTTAAGTTTTGAATAATCAGTGGCAAAATATATTTTTGTAAAACTTGTTTTCATAGTTGAAAAGTTAAATCACAATTCTTGTTGTGCAATGCTAAACCTTTACGTTGAAAGAGTGCAACTATATATAATTTAATATATATTGCACTTATACATTCTGTTTATCTTGAAAATACTTAAATAATATGTGCTATAGGTTCTAAAATGGCCCTCTACTGTAAACTGACACTCTGGCTCTAAGAGAAAAGCCAGTTTGTAAAAAAAGTCTTGGTTTTGCTTGGTTAATAAATAATCAAACTCAATCAATGGCACAGCATCCTCTTTCACATAATCTCATAAACTTGATCTAATTAGTTAGTGCTGAATTATCGCATTGTATCGTGATATGGGTGTGAATCGTATCGTGTTGCATCGCAATATGTCACAAATGTATCGCTAATATATCGGATCGTATTCTTTGTATCGAGATGCGTATCGGATCGGCATCATAGCTTAGATGCCCAACCCTAATAAGCACGTGATCCTCTCGAAATTTGTTTATGAATAAACTTCACTTATGGGAATTAGAAAAATCAGTCCTGTAATTACTGTCCAATCAAATCACACATAAAAGGTACATTTTATCATAATGCACAACTTCAAGACATGTGCACTTTACATTGGAGTAAACTGTTTGAAAGCTTAAGTGTCCAAGAAGATGTTTAAAATCTTTACACGCATTGACCCAGAGACTGTTTAGATCAGGGATGGCCAAACACAGGCTGTTTCTCAAATCCAAGAACGCAGAGAACAGACTTGCATTCTTGTGGAGACCGGTCTTGTCAGGTGTCCTCGGAAGAACGAACTCGGGAGACCACGATGGCAGAGAACGCATCCTTTGAGAAATTAGATGCTGCGTTCTTCCTGATGGTCACATGACCTTCATGCGTTTTGAATGGTAAATTATTTAAACATTACAGCATTCATACAATGATTTATTGTTTTCCCCCCTTTTTAAAATATCTATTTTGCATAAAAACATTATCAATATACTCAGCACAATATAAATAAAACTGATTTTAATATGAATTTCAGCAAACAAACACCCTTAATGTGTTTATTCCTTAATTAAGATGTCCATGGTAATGTTTACTTTCACCGTTTCATTTAGGGAAACTCCTGAGGTAAATAAGTTAAGTCTCTGAACTTTAATAATAAATCTAGATAAAATGCTACGCTTCCCACCTCCAGTCGCAATGACTTCTGGGACTTCCAGAGCGAGTTCGGTGCTCAAGTCTGCATCGGTGCATCCTCGATATGAAGAGCACATCCGGGATGTTTCACGCATCCTCTGTTCTTGCAGTCTTGAGTATTGGAACTGAACTTTGGCAGCTGATGATGACGTTACATGAGAACACCAGGACGCAAGACCGTTGAAGAACACATATTGAGAATCAGCCACAGTCTTGGAGGGCCGATGTTTTGCACATTTTAGCTCCAACCTGCCTCAACACACCTGCACGGATGTTTCTAGAAAGCCTAGTATGAGATTGATTAGCTTGCCCAAATGCGTCTTATTGGGATTGGAACTAACCTTTGCAAGACACAAGAGTATGGGCACCCCTGGTTTAGATGCATGACACTGATGAGAAGATGATGGATATTTACTGTATGATGACCGAAATGGCCCTAAACACGCAGCAGGCACAAGACGTCAACATGCCGTCAGATTTAAATTGTCCCATAACGTCGTGGAGATGCTGCATTTTGTTTGGAAATGAAAATCGGGTTCACATCAGAACTCAAAGTCAGCCCAATGTCAATGTCCAACGTCCAACCTAAAACCAACCAAAAATCAACATCTAATGATGTTACAGCTTCACGTTGTGTCGACGTTACCACTATGAAATCTATCAGACATTGAATTTTGGTTGCCATTACTGATGAATAAATGTCAGTATTTTACATCAATAGGATGTTGGTTTAAGATGTTGGCTCGACATTGGATTTTGGTCACTTTCTAAAAACCTAAAAATCGACCAAATATCAACGTCATTTGATGTCATTATTGGACATCAAAATAATGTTGTCCTTAGATGCTGGCTACACATATTGGTCTCCTGACATCACAACTTAAATCTAACCTAATATTAACGTCTTATGACATTGTGTGCCTGCTCGGCAATAACTAAATGCACTACAGAACGTTACGTTTACACACATCCACAAATTACATGTAAATGCATCAACTTTTACCAGCATAATACTCATTACTCATGAGTACTTTTAAAATGGCTACTTTTTACTTCTACTTTCTGTAATATTTACAACAGGTACTTTTACTCTACTCAAACTAAATTTTTAGGCAAGTTATGGTACTTTTACTTAAGTATGCTTTTTCAGTACTCTTTCCACCACTGGTTGTGGGATACTTTCAACTGCCAGGTGCACGCCGTGTCATCTGTGGCATGGCAGAAATATGAACAGTGTCTTGAGTCGTAGCTGGGCACCACAGACAGCCGTTATAGAAATTTATGCTTGGAATTCTAAAATGCATGACAGACACGGTGCGACATCGAGCGGCACAACTGGTATGAGAACACCATCTGAATAGTTTCATATTAAATAAAATAAGAATGTGCAGGTCTGGTGTGCGATACTTCCAACTGTCATGTGTGCGCTATGTCGCAGCACTGAGTGGGGCATCCGGTGGGTGATGCCCTTAAGTGAATAAGTACATAGTGCATAGTGTATATTGTGCCATTTAGGACACAGCTATAGTCTTAATGTTATCAGCCATAGTTGATTTTTTTCTTAGTCTTAGATTTAGTCATGTGTCACTTTTTTTTTTGTTTTTATTATATTTAGCCAAGCCTATCTTGTTTTTGTTTAATCAAGTTTTATTTGATTAACTCTCTTAGATTTTTACTATAGTTGCATTTGTTTGTTTTTTTTAGATTTTATTTCTAAAATATAGAAAAACTGAATATTGTATATTTTACTGACATATGTACATGCATGGGCGAGGCAGTGGTGCAGTAGGTAGTGCTGTCGCCTCACAGCAAGAAGGTTGCTGGGTCGCTGGTTCGAAACTCGGCTCAGTTGGTGTTTCTGAGTGGAGTTTGGATGTTCTCCCTGCCTTCGCGTGGGTTTCCTCCGGGTGCTTCGGTTTCCCCCTCAGTCCAAAGACATGTAGTACAGGTTGATTGGGTAGGCTAAATTGTCCGTAGTGTATGAGTGTGTGTGTGTAGTTTCCCAGAGATGGGTTGCAGCTGGAAGGGCATCTGCGTAAAAACTTGCTGGATTAGTTGATGGTTCATTCAGCTGTGGCGACCCCGGATTAATAAAGGGACTAAGCCGACAAGAAAATGAATGTACATGCATTATCCAATATAACTGAAGAACAGGAAGACACCAAAGACAGCATTATAACTGAACCTGGAAATGTATGTGGTATGATAAAACAGCACTGCTTCTTTCATGATCACAACCAAAAGAACTAGAAGCTTAAGTGGCTTGTTGTACTCATCTCTCATCAACAATTTTTTCAAAGCTCTCATTTCACTTTTAGCCTTACTTTGTTTCATATCACCATGATGATAAGGATAATTTGACTTGTTCACAAACATGACTTTTGCAAGAGTCCTATAGGATGTAATGATGACACCAACTCCCATGATTTCACACTTAATTATGAAATCATCAAACTTTGTTTGTTTTGAATACATGCCCTCTACAGCCAAAAATAACACACTGGGATTTTTATTAAGATACATAACTGCAGTAATTGTTGCCACACATTTCAGAACAAGATTACAACGATTAAGCAAAGTATCAGGCAAAAAAGTCTCATAATAGTGGCTTGTACAGTAGTTTGTAATGCTTTTTTCTTCAAAGAAAAAAAGAGAATACTTTATTTATTTGTTATTTAGGAGTGGATGCTGAAATGCATTCAGTCAATTTGGCTGTCAAGGCCATAGAGGGTAGGTTAAGGTTTTTTTGTTTTTTTTTTCAAAAAAAGAGTGAAAGAAAAAAAACTTGCAGCAACTGACTTTAACCAATGATAGGCCTAACTTTACTTAAGACCAGTGTAGGATTGCACCTGCAGTTTGTAGGTTCTTGCTTAAGCAGGATTCAGAATTGTATTAAAACAAGTCTAACTGTGCAATGCAAAAATAGGCAGTAGAGCACAAGTTAGCAAGTTTTACTTTGCAAATGGGCTTCATTGTAATTGTGCTTTGCTGAGGCAACCGATCCCAGAAGCAGAGACAAAAATAGCAAAAATGTCTCTGAGGATTACACTTACAGATTGACCTTCATGTTAATAGCTAAAATCACAAAATAGTTCTGATTATGGATTAGCATCAACTTTAAAGGGAATTTAATTTATCCTTTTCTGAAACTAGAAAGGACAAATCCTAGGTGAGAGAAATTACTTTTTATTTTATGTACTCTGTCGTCTTTAACTGGACAACAAAGCTGATGCCATTTTAAAAAAAATAATGCCATTTCCATTCTGTATGAATGCAAGATTTAAATGATAAGACTGGCCAGTTTGCCTGTTATGGTAGAAAATTATTGTGATTGGGGAATTGGCTATCTCAAATGCAATACAATTAAAAATATATAAATGTCAGTCACTACATAAATTTCAATGTGAACAGGATCAAAATGTAATGCATCTTTTAAAACCCATAGCATTTCTGGCCTTTTACACTTTTAACTCATCCTTTAAGAATCACAATACATTTCCAAAGCTATATACAGCAGCACCCTCGCATTCACCATCAAAAGCACCACCCGGGCAATCTCACCTTACATCTTAAAACTGCAGCTGAATGTGAAGATTTTATTTTAATTAAAATCTCTTGATACACCTTGATACAACAGCAGCCCAAATTTTTCCTATGGAGTCCTATAAAACAGCTCGACACCATGAAAGAAAAGAGGATTTTGTAAATGAGGAAGAACATGTCTTTCTTTTGCCGAGGGATGATGAAAGGGGGTATTTCTTCTAAAAAAAAAAATATGAGCGGAACAGAGGAACAGGACAATCAGAAGAGGTGTGTGTGTGAGAGAGAGGGGGAGAGAGAGCAGCAGAGAGTGGGACATGTTAATGCAGTGTAATTTTTTCTCCTTCCCTTCCTCAGCTTGATCGATAGGCAGGGGTAAAGTGCTTACAAATTACCAAAGGCGAATGCAACTCTATTAGCACGCAAGTGGATTTCACAACATTCGTCTGTCTTTTCATTTCTCTTGCACCACTCACTCTCTCTTTTTGCACTCTCTCCTTTGCACTCCCTTTCACACTCTTTCTTCTCCATGGAAATCCATTTGCTAAAAGGCTCTTTTTTCCCTACCTGTCATAACCTCGGACCATTTCAAAAGGCTGTGTTTGATCATAATTAGCCTCAGGAAATCTAATTCTAATATGATGCCTTTTAAAAATCTCACCCCTCCCTACGGCACTTTCAGCCAATCGTGCAGAAACGCACAGCTTTCAGATATACAGTATATATTTGCATCATCCATTGTCTTTATTGTATTGTACCATTATAAGCATGGATGTGCTTTATTAAATGGAAACTGTCTCAGGAAAACACAACAAAGCCAAACACGAGGGATCCGACGAGGGTAAACTCACACACAAACACACACACACACACACACACACACACACACACACTAATTCTTTAAAGTTTCATTCATTAAAGCTTATTGTGTGTCACCACGGCTAAGCCCTTATTACCGTGCATTTAGGAAATGAGGCAAAGAGTGGAGGAATAAGAGACCAATCAATAGTGCTTTTCATTTCGCCTCTAATGGGTCGCCTCCACTTTTTCCCCCAGACGACGGGGAGAAAAAAAAAGTAAAAGAAAACATGGGAAAGATCGGTGTAACAGCCATAAAATGTAATTTCTCCACAGAAGCACAGACAATAATGTTTTCTGCCCCCCTCTGCATATTTTAGTGGCATTTTGCTAAATTGAGTATGGATTTAACATCAAAGGTTTCATGAATTTTTCAAATGAGATATTAAAGTCAATATTTCACAAGGCGGATGTTTCAATTCGAGATGCTTACACAATAATGCAAGGAGCATTTGCACTGAGAACGTGCAGACAAAGCCACATTAGTTGAGCCTAGGAAATTATAATGAATTCAGTGGAGGGGAAACAGGAGTGAGGGGGGAATCAAACCCAGAGGTTTCCATTTGACAAACGGCAGTTATTGGATCAGGGAAAAAAAAAAGCATTCTGCAGCACAAAATGTAAGGAGTTTCTCTAGGTAAAGATCAGACTGTGGACTACGTAGATAAAAGGATGTAGAAGACTGATTTACAGGTTTGTCAGGCCTCTCGGGAGAGTATTAACTGCTAGGCCTTTATTAGTTAACTGAGCTGCAACCTCTTGAGGCTTGATTTCACATGGTTTGACTGTCCATCAAGTCTGCTGACGGTAATTAGGACATCGGAGAAGACGACTGACAAGTCCCGGTGGTTTGCTCAAGGCCTAGTATTTTATTTCACTGTAGGACATTTCTGAGGCTTCAAAGAGTTAGAAAAAGTGCACATGCCATCCTGGTTTTATGGGACATTAGACATTTTCAACATACCAAGAGAGTTCACTTGTATTGCTGTGAATGGAAAACTGCAACACACAATATGACGGATCCTCTCACCTTTATAATACAAAAGCCAATGAGTGCTTCACAATTAATTGTAGGCGCTTGTATGCACATTACGTCAGTAAAGCCGTATCTGTAATCAGTAGTAGATCTCCAGAAGATTCTATTAGAAGAAACAACATTTACTTCACAGAGGCTTTGCATTTACACTGCAGATCTTGATAGTCCATTTGGATTTTCTTCTTCATGGGTGTTGGAGTTTCCATGTAATGATGGTCTCTAGCCTTTGGAAATTTACTAATCAGACAACTATCCTATTATTTTGTTGGTCACTGTGTCACATTATGTTGACTATAAGTTACAGTACATTGTAACATGGCAACAAATTCTTATTAGAGTATTAGTATTAGACTGTAAGGTTCGGGTGTGAGTCAGAGTTAAATGTAAATTTAAATTTCTTGTACTTGCAAAGTTTCTTATAGTTTGGAAAATGTCTGTTGGAGGAGCAGTATCAGCACATACTAAGCAGTCTGTTTTATATTCCAGTAAGAAATAGTTGGCATCTACTTGCAATGTAACTTATATTCAACAAAATGTGTATATAAGACTATCGAAATCAAGTGATACCAACAACTGTGGTTCCCTAATACGATGTGCATGAGCTTTTGATTAATCACAATTTGGAATATTGTTTCGATTAATCATGAACTACACTGTAAAACCCTACAGTCAACTTTATCTAATGAAACGAGTGTAGTTAACTCAAAATTTATGGAAAGTAAATTTTACTCAATTGAAAAAAGTTTTGAACTCAGTTTTGAAGGTAATGATTTAATTAAATACCTTATTACTTTAACTTAAATGGAGTAAGTTCACACAGTACTCAAATGGTTTGTAGCAATCATTTTCCTCAAACGGTTTGTGCTGCCTTACCTTATTAGGTTTTACAGTAATCAGTTGGTTTGAATTTTCTTAATTTATTGGGCTTTACTGTGCTCAAATTACTTTATTTACTCAAATAGCTTAAGTTTACAGTACTCATTAGGATTAGTCTTTGATCTGAAATGATTTGTTGCAACCTGTTTGCTCAAATGGTTTGAGTTACCTCAACTTTTTGGGTTTGACAGTGTACTGTTGTTTACCAATTTACCTGCCAAAAAAAACTCTTGTTCCCAGGTACCCTTTTTTTCCAACAGAGCAGTTCCAATACAGGTTCCCAGCCTGTGTCCTTTCCACACATTATCACTATAAAAAAGTTGGGTTCTAAGCTGGAAAAATCGGTTTAACTCCAGCCTTAAAACTTTGCTGTGACCTTGGATGGAGCTGGAGAGTTAGGGGAGTGAAGAAATGCTGACACTGTCTATAACAGTTTTGTTGAGAAATAAAGTTGCACCATGTTGCTCTGTATGTCTAAATATAAAAAACTGTGGGTGAAAGTGTGACCCGCATATGGAAAAGCAAATGAATCAAGGGTTTCAGTTACAATTCATTCAGGAAAAAGTACATATAAGTGTACCAACAGTTTATGCAAGCTGCTGGTTCTAGAATCCTTCCATGTTTTTATATAGCACTGTCAAACCATAAAAACTGGACCAAAGTGCTGAACAAAAGCAACATAAATATAAAGAAAAAAAAAATTATAACATAACACTAACAATACAAAATAATACACACTTGTATCGACCAATCAGACACTGAAAAATAAAGAATAGAGTTTTAAAAATGTCAATTATTTTATTTACATTTATATTGGTATGAGAAAGCAAGTTTTTTTTGACAATTATGTATATTTTTAGATGAAAATGGTTGTAGAAATAAATTTAAACATACTAATAGTTACATACATTCACTTTTAATGTCTGCACCTACCCCACTCCTAACCCATACCTGTCATAGTGATGTCACTTACTGAAGAAGTGCACATGCCTGAGGGTGCATGCCTGAGTATGCAAGTGCAAGTTTGTAGCCCGACACCATTGGCTTTAGCTTACCTGCCCAGAGCTGTTGCATTTGCCTAGAAAGGAGACTGGTGATGCTGAAGCACAGAACTCTGTTTTGAATTTGAAAACTACCAAAGACCAAAGAAAAAGTGTTCCAGAAATAAATGCCCGTTTGGGATATATATTTTTTTCTTTTTTTTTTCTTTTTTCTCTGAAGCCACAATGACTACATAAAATTAACAAAAAGAAGTTTTATGGCAAGGAATTGCAAAGAAAATTTAATTTGATGTCAAGCTGACTATTTTTTGAAAGTCATGTGCATGATAGACAGTATTTCTGTTGTAGCAGGCTACTTTATTTATTTTATTTATTTTAATTTATTCTTTTAAATTGTGTAGTGAACAAGGCTAAACCCAAATGGCCAAAAATACAAGATACAGACAAAAGGAAGAAAACAGAAGTTTAGGATGAGTAACATAATGGGCAGCCTGTCGAAAAAAGTCAGTGTTGTGGTCAGCACTATCATTCAGGCCTGAATTTACAGATGACAATTAATCGAATCATATTAAATATTAAAGCATTGTATGTCAATAATTCATCTTTATTACATTGTGGTCTGTGGCCTTTACATCATATCAAGTCCATAGAAAATTGTGGATGAAAAAAAAAAATAACTTACAGAAGTTTTGTCATTTAACTCTATTGGGCGCACAGACAGAAAGGTCATTTGTCTTCAACTACATTACAATGGTGATTGGTTGCTGTTGTCTCAGCAGCCAATGAACTTGTTCCTTACCATTCAAACAGCTCAGTGTTGTTTGTACTGGCAATGCACAGCATGTTTTTGAATCCCTTCTCCACCCAGCTCAAGTTTTTATAGATCTGATATGGGGGTTACATGTATGTAATGTTCGCAGCAATAGTTTGTTATATATTCTCATACCATATATCTGTGAATATACTGGCAGTAGCAAGTCTCGATACTTGTACTGCTCTAATAATCAAAGCAGCAGCGGTGTTGCAGATGTATACCATCAAGATCAAATACATAGACATTGTTATATACATATTACTATACTAAATCTCTCAGAGAGTTGTCATGACAGAAAAAAAAAATGTGTTTTGCTGGACCAACCTAAAACATACAAGTTTTATAACAGCGGTTTGAGCAAAAGGAACATAAAGGTGTTCAATGCATATACAGAATTACTGCTTGCTGATATGAAATATGAATACACAATTTATTTCCAAGCTTGTCTCGCATTTTTTGAGATTTCACCATTTAAGCATTCAGTCAGGCCTAAAAATAACTATCCAGCAAACCTGGCCTCCAAGTGAAGTGTATAGGTTTTTGAATCAATGCTCTTACATTGTTTTTACAAAAAAGAGCTGTTTATACCTTCAAATCAAGTCGATCCTCACCCCATTGTAAAGCGAAGACTTTGTAAGGAGCATTTCTCCCTGAGGACTGTGTACAGGTGGATTTCTGAGGCTGGGAATAATGGTCCTTTCTAGGTTCGGCTGGGCGCCGTCATGCGTTTGGCTCCCTCTGATGCAGAGAGGCAGTGCTTAGGCATGTTTTAGCAGGCTGCGTGTGATTCTCCCCAGGGAAAGCCTGTCGTGGTGTGTGTCTAAGGGACCAGCTGAAGACAGAGACACTCTGCAGTCTGCCTGCCCCATTAGACATGCATGACTCAGCATCAAGCTGTGGTATAATGAGTGGGCATGGAGTTGGACAATGACCATCTTCAAAAAGAACAACTTAGCCTGTTTGTTGGTTTTGTTTTGCGTGCATTATCCACGTCTTGGCTGAAATCTTCAAAATGGAAAAAGACTGTGAGATATAGTTTATAAGGATGGAATTTTTGATTGGACTTGAATTCTGAGTTCCCCCGCACACATTTTTGGATTGTGTTTGAGTAAATGTTAAGCAAACATCTGATATTAGACTGACATGCGTACTGATGAAATGTTCACAGTGGCGGGTAATATACATTTATCCAAACAAATTGTGGCCAAGTTGTTTTATATACAGTATATTTGCAAGTGTTAACTTTCTAATAATCCAATAAAACTGTTTAAAACACATCATTTGTTTTGAGTTTAATTGAAGTTTTCTTTCTAAAGACTAAATATTACCATTATATTTTAATAACTATATCTTTCTGACAGAATGCAAAAATATTATATATGATATTATATATCATGCGTAATATTCATAGTCCTATTTTTGCATGAGAATAAATACACAACCTGTCTTTATATTTTACTATGAATGCCCATTAAGATATGTATATGTAACAGAGGCCAGCTAGTGAAGTGCTCTGCAGATAAAACTCACTCCTCTGACCTCTAAAAAAGTCAACAGTTGTAGAAGCCATGGTCTTTATCCTTCTTTTTAGAGCAAACGTCTCCCATTTGAAGAGTCTCCAGGGTGGTGTAGGACTGGTGGGGTTACATATATACAGTGTTTAGCATAATTGATGACACCCCATTTTGAAAATGAATATTTATATGCATTCTCAGCAAAAATAGACTATGTATTTTGGTGCATTTAAGCAAAACTGATTTATTAAACAGATATATTTAATAAAATCATATTTTAGTCACCATACATATTTAGAAATAGACAGATAATACAATTCAATTCAAGCAAAATATTGCAAAAAAAAAAACAATTACAACTTGCTAAATTAAAAAAAAAAAATTATTTATTTTATTTATTTATTTATTTTTTTTGCTCTTCTTGATTTTTCCTCTGTTCAAATTTGCATTTAATATTTTTCTAAAACATATAAAGGTGGGTGTTCTAGTTTTTGGACTGTTATTGTGAGATGTTTTGTCAGATAAGCTCCAGATTTGGCTTTAGTATTGACTAATCTATGCACAAATAGAATATTGTATAGCTTCCTATTAAAAATACAAATTTAAAAAGAACAATTTGTGAGGGGTGTGCTTATATATGCTGAGTACTGTATATTTCTTTTTAGTTAAAGTCAAAGAACAAATCACGATAACAAGTAAAGATTTGGGAAGATCATCATATTTGGGAGTTGTGACATCAAAATTGTGAAACCCCCTACTTGAGCATAAGTAAACTTTCATGTTATTAAAGTGCTGAGAATGGAACTTTAAGAGTTAAGAAGAAGTTCCACCTGTGGAAGCGAGATAAAAGATCACCTTGAGACTCAAGACAAGTGTTCTTGATGAGTTTAGCAGAATAGCAGGCCTTGCGCTTGCAAACCTTGCATTTTCATCAAGGCCGTAACGAGCTAATTAACGCAGCAGAAAGTGATCACGGCACAAGCGGATTAAAAAGGAAAGTTTCCCCTCTTCCGATCAGTGGGGGGGCTCTGGAGGGAACGGCCAGCAGGGTGCCGCTCTCCCTCAAATCTTCTACGCCTCATCCTTCATCAGCCCCAGCTCATCATGTCCCATCGCCGGCCCGGTTACACCTGAACACTCCACTGCTGCCAAACACCTGGCTCCATCTCCCTCTGTCCAAATGAAAAATAAGCATAATCTGCTTTCCTCAGGATCCAGCAAATGAGGGATTTTATGACAAATAGTGTGGGGGGTATTGTCTCCATGCAGAAGAGAGAGAATCGTGTCGAGGCCAAGAGAAAGGACAGGATGCAATAGAAGGTTTTCCTCACATGGATAATTGCTCTAATGAGAGTGGAAGACTCTGCTAACTCCAGTTAGCGAGTCTGGATCACTAGCAACACATACCATAATAAAACAAACATAGCTGACATACTGCAGAGATGGGACTAAACGCAAATTTGTTGTTGTTGTTGTTGTTAGTTTGGTCAGTTGGCTCTATTTTATTATTTATAAACTGCAGTGTTCATTTGGGAGCTCTCTACTTTTTTATTTTTGTGGAAAGCCTAATTGTCTCAAATAAGAGCATCTAACATTTGTGTGGAATATGAGAGGGGGAAAAAGTTGTAGCAATTTATTACTTGTCTTTATGTTTGTGATTGTGATCTGTAATTTTACTGATTACTATGTAAATGTGTTCTGCCCAGTAAATGTCTTCAAAAAAAAAAAAAAAAAATCCTGAATAAATTAAGTTAAATAGCCCATCATTCATTTTCATATGCAAGCAGCCTGAAGTACAAAACAAACTGATTACCAATTAGACGGCACATAATTTCTCATTCTTCTATAATTAATATCAGTGTTTTCTCATTCGCCAGAGAGATTTTGGCACACTGCAATTATGTTCCAATTTAAGTGCCTTATTCAGACACTCAAAACTGCATTTTAAATTGTAAGGAATAATAATTATACAGTTGCTTAACCAAACAACTTAATGCTGCACTACATAATAAATCCAACATATAGGCTCATTGGGGCAACAAAAATGTGCATCTAATGAATCTAAAATACATTAAAAAAAAATTACAAATCGAAATACATACATATACATGCAACTGGGTCGTTTTATTATGAAAAAAATGCAGAATTAGGTTTCCCTAATAGCATATTTAACCTGTAGTTGCCTTTTAAAGTTAAGTGATGGTTTAAAAATAATCACATGATGACACATTACACATATGGGTGTTACCCATCAAAATGCAAGATAATTGGAAACCCACTAATATTTCTGTTTACGAGAAGAATAAAAAATACAGTAAATTTAATATACACATTTTAATATTGAATGTGATCTGTGGGATCTATCAAATAACTGTCTCACTAATGCAATGTTCTACCAATAAAGCTAAACAAATCATCCAAAATTGTTTCGTAGATGAAAGGAAACAATGCATTATGTCCCACTTAGAAGGTCCAGTTTTTTAATAAAATCAATAAAAGATTACTTCTCTTTTATTGATTATATTTTAAGAAAGTGACAAATGACTGGAAAAATGAGAAAAAGTGAAGAGAAATAGTGTAGACACTGGACAAGAACTATACGCTCTCATAAAAAGGTACAAAACACAAAGGGGTGGTACTTTTTGAAACTTTATAATTAACTTTAATAATTGCCTTAATAATACTTCACTATAATTATATGTTGGGGGATTTTTGAGAAAACAGGGCAGGCATTTAGTGCCATACATTTGACATGACATTTAGCATATAATACATAATACAAGCAAAATGCATTAGTATCATGTAGCAGAAATGTTGCCACAGGCATGCTTTAAGCTGCATAAATTACAAAGGGAAAATTAAATGCAACCATATTCATCAACCTATGAGCTCATTGAAAATACATGCTTCCAGATGCATTTCTGAAAACCTAAAAGAAGTTGCTTTGGGTCTGGTCCTTATATAACATCTACAAGAGTTTGTTTGTCATATATGTATCTTCAAGACAATAAACCATACTCTAAACTATAACTAAAGTGTTAACAAAAGCAGAAAAAAATGCACTTGCTAAATGAATCATCGATGATATAGTTTGTACATGCCTTTGAGCTCTTTTGCTAAATCATGTTTCAAAAGACTCATTTATGCATGGACATTTTACATCACAAGAATGTTCTACCGTGTGAGCTACCAAGCAAACTGACAACTATTGAGCACAAAAAGAAGCCTTATTTATTGATAACCAGCTCCTATGCTCAAAATTTGTAAGGAAAACGACAATAGTTATTCATGTTTAAGTGCCTCATAGAATTTATTTCATGTACTGTACTTCATGTACTTTAACAAAACCTTTGCATATGTGTTTGCAGTTTGGCAGAAACAGCTAGTCACATATTTACATTGAGCCTGGGTTGATAATCATTGCACTCTGAAACTGTACAGTACATCAAAAAATATAGAATATACAAGACTAGTCAATCGTATAGTTTTTTAATGGGGAAAAGTGTAACGGTCCATATGGTGAATAAAGCCCTGCCTGCTAATACAGGAGCCAATCATAGATCGATATAGACTGGCATTTCTCCGGGGGTGAACTTGTGCTTTATACGTGTGCTTTCACCACAGTTTGGTGGTCAACATTGAAATCTCAGCAAAAAATTGCTTCACAGACAGAAGAAATATATTCATATTTGAAATTTGTGCTTTTACACTTGAAAACAAAAGGTTTTTGGTTTTGTAATCTGTATGAAACAAACGCAAGGCACAGTCCATCCTGTCAAATGCACATCACGTGACAGCAGCAACTACTCAAACACCATCTTGTAAATAGAGAGTTGCTGTCATTTCTGGAGGAGATTACATCAAGACCAAGTTGTGAATTACTTAAGAGGACAAGCGTGATCTGATGAAGCATTATCCAGAGGATGATAATGAATAACGAGGTTTGTGTCATGATCTTGATCCTTTCAAGTGCGCATACGCATTAGCTCAAGCAACCTAAAAAAGCTTATTTTGTTTGACTTGAAAGTTTAAAAATTAAACGTATGAGACAGTTCTTTATTTATATTGGTGATTCCAAATATATAATGTAATCATAAGCTTGGCAAACAGTTTTGGAGAATTTGCTGTCCATTTCAGTTTAGTTTTAGTTTAGTATTTTGTGAACACATTTCTATTTAGTTTTTATATATTTAGTTTCCATTTTAGTGATTGTAGTTTAGTAGTTAACACATCCAGTGTGGAACGAAAAAAAAATGCTAGTATTAAATTAACATCATTGAGCAAATCTCTTTAGTAATGATTGTTTGAACAAACACTGAATCCAAAACCATGCAACGAATAAAAATAAAAATTATGAAGAATTCAGACAAACTTCTTCATATTAAAGATTATAATGTGCACATTGTTAAACATGCCTGGTTTACATTTTTAGCAAATGAAAAAAAGATAGAACATGTTTTATGTTTATAGAAAATATATTTTGTATATAATCATGCCATCCACTGATCTGTTTGGGTGTAAAAGCACCATCTACAGGTACTTCAATAAACAACCGCAGGTCTCATTTTCAACCACAAAATGACTGCTTATGAATTCTGAAAATTATCATTTATTTTTGCTAAGAATGATTTTATTTCAGGTATTTATTTATTTATTTATTATTTATTTATTTATTTTGTGACTGTTGTCATTTTAGTTTTGTTTTAGTTTTCTCATGTTCTTTCATGTTTTTTTCCCCCCTATAGTTTTAGCCTTAGTTTTAATTTCTATTTACTAAAATAGCTTTGCAGGTTTGTCCTGAGGCTGAAATGACCTTGGAGCATAAACCACAATACCCTCATTCCCCCTTTCAGTCTCACACTTCATTATATAGCATCAAACAACAGCACTGTAATGAAATTACCCCAGCAGAGACCGTCACACACAAAGGGAAGTGCTGAGGGACTTCTTTCACAATTGTCCACGACGGGGGGATTTTTCTGGAAGCGTGTTTTAATAGCATGTGGGGTGAACATGCTTCAAGTGTGGCCATGCCAGCTGCAGCCCAGTAGGAAGGAAAAGCGAATGACATCGCTGAAACGATGCTTGTGTGAATTCCAGTGATTCGGGAAGGGAATACAGATCCAGGAGGCAATGGCAAATTAACTGCCTCAATAGCTTGATGGATGTGTTTCTTGAAACTTAATTAGACTGAAGTTCACTTGGGATAAGTGGGTGTTCAATAAATGTCTGGTAATTCAATACAAATGACACATTTCAAATCACGTCCAGTTCTCAGGCAGCTGTCACACTGAGAAAACAAAGTGATCTGATGCACAGGCTCAAGACTAGATCTTAACCATACAGCTGAATTAATATCACATGCTGTATAAAAGAATAGAGACTGACTATAATCACTATACATTAAAAATAAACGCGATTTGTTCTGAAATATGTAATATCATGGTTACATATTACACTAGAGACTTATAACTAAGCTCACACGGACGCTGTGCACGCAGAAATTTGCAGATTTCTGCATATTTTTAGCCCATCATTGTGTCTATTTATATACTTGTGTAAATTTGTGTAATTTTATATTTATTCAGTTTTTAAATTAATTTCACTAATATCATTGTGCTTTAGTAATAGTAATATTAAAATGTTGATATAATGCAAATGATTTAGAAATTGAAACACAGGCTTTTTCAGTAGATGTTTTAAATACTTTGTTTGTCAAAATGTGATTCATGGTAACTGTCAATTGTTTTTGTTTGTTGTTTGTTGTTTGCTAGACCCATGTGACATGTATACTGCCTAATCTTGGCTCTTGTAAAAGAGATTTTTAATCTCAATGTGTTTTTCCTTGTAAAATAAAAGTTATAATAATATTTATAATAATACTTTTTTTTTTTTTAAATACAAATTGGAATGTAATATTCTCTGTCTTTTAGTAGATATATTATGTGAGAGTTTTACTTTGTTTACCAAATAAGTGTGTCTAATTGGATTTGCATTGTAAATATAAAATAAAAGTAAAAAAATGTATTATTTTGATTAGTAACTAAATAGTTTTTAGTTATGATACTCCTAACATTTTTTTACAAAATTATCTGCCGAAATAGCAAAAAATGTTTGCAGATTGTGTCTGGCCCTACTTATTACCTGCCAATTATAATATCTCAATTAAGATATTGGCTGTTTGTTAGTACATAAATCTAAAAACTAAACCTAACTACTACCTTAATAACTATTACTAAGCAGCAAATTAGGAGCTAAAAGTCGTAGTTAATGGTTTGTTGATAGTGGGAATTGTACCCTAAAATAAAGTGTGACCAATATCGCAACCATTTTGAAGGGTTGGGCTTCGATGAACGGGGAAAAAATAGACAAACAGTTGTTAATGTGTAAGCAACAAAGCGACTTCAGAAGATGTATTATGCAGCCTCTGAAACAAGCGACTAGGCTTTAGATTAAGACAGCTTTAATGAAGTTAAACAAAGCGGCAGGATTGAAGCCCAGCAGACTGTGACGCTTTTATTGGATGAAAAAGAACGCCAGAGATCTAAGATAAATAAATATTAACTTGAAGAAGACTGGAGAGGGAAAACAAACAAACCGAGAAAAAAAAAAAAGAAAGCTTTTTGGTGTGTTTAAAAAGTGCTGACAAGCTAAAAGGCCCTAGAATTAGCATAACACAAACTTCCATCTTGGGAAGAGAAAAACATCCACCGCAGGATTCGTTTAATATTTAATAAATTACAAACAGTGGCTGCTACTAATTAGAATTTGCGCATTTACAAATCAGCCCTGATAGCAAAACAAATTATGAAATATATGGGTGCTACGCGGCCTACCGAGGGAAAATAAGCTGACAGACACAGTTAATGGGGTATTTCGAACAACAGGCCTGTCAGAACACATCACGCGAGTAATCAAGTTAGGTAGAGACAGCGATAGAAACTCTATTTAAAATATTGATATGCTGCTTGGAAAAAGCTTTTTCTCCCCGCATGTACATTTACTTAAACACTTGCTTATTGCTCATGAGTCATTAGTCTCAACCCTTTCTGTCTTTGAGAACAGAGGGGACTGTGATGAAATGAATGGAAGTGTTTTCTGTGTTATCGTCCTATCAGGACAGATCTGAGCGCCTGTCACTCCGCTGGCTCCATTAGTGGTGCAAAATGTATGTTGCCGAAACTGTTGGTCTATTTATTATCGAATTATATCCCAGGCCGATGCTTTTTGGTTACTGCTCCAGCATGGCTGTCAGATGAAAAGTGGATTCATACACTTTGAGAAACAGCAGATTTTTTGACGATCGAGCCTGAGATCAAACCAGACGCTCTTTGGCATCTAAGAGGTAAACGTCATGTGCAATCATAGCTTTTAGAGGCGTAAAGACACTCTTGAGGTAGAGGTTTGTGAAACTGCTTCTTTTCAGTGCTGGTTTAACTCTATGGGTTCTGACATGGTGACAAAGTTGTTCATCCTTGCTGTGTTTTTCTACACTAACACAATTTTTTCAATTTTTTGACCTAAAACTGATGGAACCAGGCAATGAGGATACCTGTCTTTTGGTCTGAACAGGAAAACATGATATTGAGTGTACTATAACATTTTCATCTGAACAAAAAAAATAAATAAATAAAAAAATATTATATATATATAGCAATATATATATTAGAAACAACAAATAATAATTTCTGATTCGATAATAATCCAATTGTAACAATATTTTTGCAAGCATTTGGCCAAATAATAATAATAATAATAAATATATGACATCATTCTTCGTACAAGAATAGAACATAAAGCAAACTCTGGAAACACCCTCCTCCTTCCCTAAACCCAACCAATAGTTTTTTAAAGCACCAATTCTCAACACACACTCTAAGCCTGTTATGTACTTGTTTATTTTTTATTATTTTTGGCTTCTGCTTTTGTCTTACCTGCTTTCTGGAACTCTTCTTCACCGGACTCGAACCCTATCATTGTGGTCTACTCTACTCTGCATCAGTCCACTACCATGTACTACCATGTAAAGACTAAAAATAAATAAAAAAAGTAAATTAAAAAATAAAAAAACAATAATAATTTTCTGGCTTATGTGGCTGTAAATAAATCTAAGCTAAAAGTGTGATTGCAATCAATTAGTCTACAATGAAAAAAAATATGTCTGCAAAATTGTTGCAAATTATTTATGTGTTGAACTTAAAAAAAAAAATCAATTTAGTAATGTAATTTAGCAACTTAATTTGTTTGTTTAAATTCAGCCCAAATAAAATTGTTTAGAACCACTTAACTTAAAATATTTTAATATAATTTATTTTTATATGTATATATATATATATATATATATATATATATATATATATATATATATATATATATATATATATATATATATATATATATATTTTTTTTTTTTTTTTTTTTTTTTTAATAAAGTAAAAAATAACTTTATTGCATGGAATCAAGCACTGGCTTTTTGATATGGTTGAAAGCTTGGATGCAAAACTAAATGAAACCATTATCAATATTTGAACAATTTCTGACTTTCTATATCACCCTTTTATAAATAATTTTCAACACAGGATGTCGATTCCAATGCTCTCTTACAGTTCACAATTTGGTCACGTCTTCAACAGTGGACATCTGAACACAATGTTCCCATCTATCATCACCTACCAGTCCAGCAAAAGTAGAATTTGCATGCTATATCAAAACGGAGGCAAAAGATTAAAGGAGACAATGCCACAACACATTTCTGTTTCAAAGGCCATTATTTGACCTCCCGTTGAGGCAGATAAAAAGGTTTGGAGAGAAGTCCTTATATAGAAACAAGTCTGTCCTTTACAGCCATGTAGAGCACTAGTAATATCAGTGATTATCATGTCCCTCTAGAAATATGACAGCGCGTCCACTTAAAACAGCAGGGCAGTTCAGATTTGATGGGTGAAGAAGAACACACAGAGCCTACCCAGAAATGAGCGTGACTTTTAAGGCTAAGCGTAAGGTAAGTGCTCTACAAAGTTGAAACTACCCTTTTGTTTTTTGTTTTTCATGCTTTGTGGCCAAGCTGTGGAGTGGATTGTCTGTGTACATATATTAGCATATTGTCTAAAAAGCTTGCAATTTTTAAAGGGGGTTGAGCGGTGTATGAACTTGCACACAAAGGCTATATTACAAAAAAAGATCTTATTTTGGGGGTAATTGATAAAATTTGACAACAGACATTCAAAACTTAATTTAATAGTCTCAATAAAAGCCTTACAAGCAGCCGCCCAGAATACTCGTGCAGAAGCACATCTCCCGATGCGTTCGTCCTCAGGATTGGTCAGCAGCAATAGACCTGAAGGACACGTATGTTCATGTTTCCATTTTTCCATGCCTCTGGCCATTTTGCAGTTGTGCGCGAGGATCGATCAAGGTAGTGCAAAGTCCTCCCTTCTGAGCTCTCCCTGTCTCCGTGGGTTTTTACCAAACTCGTGGACGATGCCCTAACACCCTTCTGGTTTGCGGGCATCTGCATACTCAATCATCTCGATGACTAGCTTTTTATAGCTCACTCGCAGGATCAGCTGATTATGCACAAGGACAGGGTACTTTGGCACCTTGATCTGTTAGGGTTTCGGGACAACTGAGAAAAGAGCAGGCTCGCCCCCATGCAGAGCATTTCTTTTTCCAGGTTGGAGCTGGACTGGATCACCATGATTATGCGCCTCCCCCGAGAGCGCACCAAGCTGATGCTGACCTGTCTGAGAGAGTTCAACAAAAAAAAGTTGTGGTCCCACTGAAATTATTTCAGAGGCTCATGGGGCATATGGCATCCGCGGCTGCTGTCCCGCCGCTCCAGTTGCTCCATATGAGACTCCTTCAGCATTGGCTTCACGATCAGGTCTTCAGACACGAGCACACAGCAACTGTCTGCCACTCTGTTGTGTCGCCGCGCCCTCAGCCTCTAACAGACCCTGCATTTCGAAAGATACTTCTAGTTGCGCTGGGGGGCAGTGTGTTGCAGGGTCCATGGAAGGAACTTGGTTGCAATGGTATTGTAATTGCCTGAAGCTGTTGGCAGTGTATCTCACGATGCGTCGCTTTTTACCAGTGCTAGAGGGGAAACATGTGCTGGTCAGGACGGACATCATGGCGACAATGGTATATATCAACTGCACAAGGGTATACACTCTTGCCGCATATCTTAGCTCGCTCACCGTCTGATCCTTCAGAGTCAGACATGGTGGAAGCGCTTCATCTCATTCTTCCCCGCCGAGCTTAACCATGCAGCCGATGCGCTCTCACGGCAGTTTCGCATGGGAAAATGGAGACTTCACCCCCAGCTGTCCAGCTGTAATGGTAACACAGCTGGCCCCTGGGGCATACGTAAATATGCATTTCTACAGTGAGCCTACTCGCACAGATACTGTGTAAAATCAGGGAAGATGAGGAGCAGGTCTGTTTATCGCACCTCTCTGGCTCAATCAGACCTGTATTTCAGCTCTCTCCTCATGACGGCCCCTTCCTGGCATTTCCCCTTAAAGAAGCTTTCTTCTCTGAGGCACCATTTGTCACCCATGCCCAGGTCTCTGGAACCTCATGTGTGGTCCATAGATGGAGTGTGCAGGACTTAGGTGACCTACCAATTAGGTGGTTAACATCGTCACTCAGGCTAGAGCACCTTCTACGAGGTATGCCTATACGCCCTGAAGTGGAGTCTATTCACTGTGTGGTGTACTTGGTGTGGTGTACGGGACTGCACGCTTTCCCAACAGACCAACCCAAGCTCATTCTAAAAACGTAATCCCGTGGACATTTTTGGAGACTTATGAGATTTATGTAGCTGAAGGTATGTATGCTGCTTTTCATTTTTTTAAGCAAACACCATTGGGCGATGTGACGCCTTCCATTTCACGCTTGCCGGCTGACCGCTTACCTCCGTGTGGAGGGCTTACCCACCACAACCAGTTTGTCTGATTAGCTTGTTGTTTACGTCGGCGGAGTTGAGACACAGAGAGGAGCTGACCACAACGAATGGGTTCGAATCCGGGGAAGAGCGGTTCCAGAAATCAGGTAAGACAAAAACAGAATCAAAAAAATAAAGTGAACGAGTTAATAACATGGTAAGAATGTGGTGTAATCCGAAAACGTGGTAAAAATCAGACGAGGGCTTTTCTTTTTCTGAATGACTTTTTTGTCAATGGTTGCTTGGGTTAAGGGAAGCAAGTGGGCGGCCGGGTCAGTTGGTAAAACCGGTTAGGTTTAGAGACAGAGGTTGGAGTAAGTCACACATGTGCAAGTCACAACCAAGTCTTAAGTCATAACCTTCAAGTCTCAAGCAAGTCAAGTCAAGTTGTAGCTTGGTCTAACAAATCACTTTCAAGTCCCCAAAATCCCCATAGCGGAAGTTTCCACATAGCATTTCAGTTTACAACCCCTCCCCCCCCCCCCCCCCCCCACACACACACACACACACACACACCCTCAGTAACCATTTCGTACTGTTTGCAATTAAAACTATTTCCTGCCGTTTCATGTAATCCAATAAAATCCACTGCAATTAATGTCGACAGAGATGTTTAATCCACAGGAATATTGATCATTAATCCAACCTGCTGGCATTCACATGAGTCTAGTCATTGTTTAGGATAGGCTGGGTTATTTTTGTGAATGAATTATTTTTCAAATGAATTGTTACTGTTATATTGAGCAGCAATATTAATCATGTGGAAGTTACTTCTTTTTGCTTTGGCACAACTTCTCACTTTTTGCATACAATACAAAGGCAGAAGACAGTAACTTCAAAATGTGGGTGGTCAAGATTTTAGTTAGATACAGTACATTTTCATGTAGTAAAATTATCATTACTAAAACATGTAATTCCCAATTTTCCAGTGTCCTATCTATAATTAATTTGTCTGTGCAACAAAACAAAAAAAAATCTTTGAAGTCATTTTTCACAATTTAATACTAATAATATGTGAAATACACTACTGTAATGTTTGCATTTGGTCCGGTATAATTGCTATAATCTTAATGAAACCAGTTTATTATTCTTACCAAAGAAATAATTTAAAAAGAAATGCTATAAAAATGTTATATCATCAAACAGGACATTAAAGTATTATCACTTATAAATATCACAATTTTTATTGTATATTTTAAAATTGCGATTCATCCTGGAAAAGCTAAGCTGCATTTTTGCAGTTCTTTTTACTTTTATTTTAATCACTCTAGTCTATCTTTGCTGAATAAAAGTATTGATTTCTCTCAAAAAAAAGATCTTATTAAATAAATACTTGTCCCCGATGCATTCAAGAGACTAAATAAATAGCTTTGACTACTTAAATAATAAGAAATGTTTTGTACATCAAATATTTCATTCATCTGAGAATTTCCAACATTCAGTAAGGATGATTTATAAAGAGATCTTGTTGAAAATGGATGTGAATAAGGGTCATTTTAGTCCTTCAGATTACAAAGTCTTTGTACAATCAACACTGAGGCCACTGTTTCATTTCAGCAATACAAGACTGAAGTTTCTCTCAGAACTCACCCAGCAGTGTTTCAACACAGCAGATACGAGACTTGAATATCCCGAAAGGTGATCGTTTGCCCAAAACACACCAGTATGCTTCAGTCAGTCATGTGATTATTTTACACACCCTGATGAAATAAATCTTTCACACCTTGAGAGAAAAAAGTCAGTGCTTTTTGAAAGAGCAAAAGATAAAGAGAGAGCAGAAGAAAGCAGAGGTCAGGGGAAGTATCACTTTCACTAAGATCCACTTCCCATCACATACTGATAGCGAGTGTGTGTGTGTGTGTGTGTGTGTGTGTGTGTGTGTGTGTGTGTGTGTGTGTGTGTGTGTGTGTGTGTGTGTGTGTGACAACTAAAATCAACACTGAGTTCATTCATAGGTCACTGCAAACCTACATTTATGCAGTGTTCGGTAAGTTCTGGCAAAAATAACTAGTATTTTTTTTACATCAACGCTGTATTTAAATTACTTTTGTAATTGCTACAGTATGTCTAAAAACTCAAGTTTATTCAATACTATTTTGTTAAATCCTTAACAATGTAAAAGCATAGGCAATATAAATTATATCTGTTTTAATTATTTAAAGCTTAGTTAAAAAAAAACTTTCACACTTAAAGGGATATTTCACCCAAAAATGCAAATTCTGTTATTGTTAATCTTCCTTTGTTTTAAACCTTTATAAGTTAAATTCTTCCGCTAGAATGAAGGTGAGTAAATAGTGAGTATATTTTCAATTTTGGGTGAACTGTCCCTTTAAGAAAAGTTAAAAACTAAAAGTATTAATGCTCGAAACGTTTCCAAGTAATGACATATTATTTTATAGATAACAATTAATGGCAACGCGGGGGCACACTTGTAACATTCAAAAATAAGAGTCTAAGGGTGCTTTCACACGTGTGAATCGATTCAGTTGTTCCGAAACAGAGATTAAAATTGTTACATTGTTGCTCTTTGCTCTTGGAGCGGTTCGCTTTCACACTGCAAAGTTTCTAATCGGACCAAAAGAGCTAAAGCAAGTCACGTGCGAGTAAACTCTCCTTACATTGGTCAGAGTGTCAGGGTTTATTTTGCAGCTTTCCGCTCAGCTGTCAGGAGAGGTGGTGGTTTGGTGGTGATTGACAGGGTGCGCGTGTGACGTGTCTGAGGAGAGACACGGTGGGGAGGGGTGAGAAAGGTGCGCGACGATGCCTATTTGAGGACTGGGAGAGAGACGCGAGATTACCGAGAAATCATCACTCGTTTGCGGGCATCTGGAGACTCGCGAAACTTCCCGCCATACTCATAATTCTCTCTTTATATAGCCGTAAGCCTATTACATATCCATAAAACACTGTGATATAACCGCGCTCGGATCGGATCGCTTTCTCACTGCAATCGAACCGCTCCAGGGTTCGTTTCAATCGAGCCAAGACCACCTCATTCAAGCGATCTCGGAGCGATTACTTTGGCGCGGAACAGAGCGCGATTGCCCTGTTCACATATGCCAATCGAACCGCGCTAACTGGGCAAACGAGATACGTTCCGAAACAAAAGTGTAGGTGTGAAAGCACCCTAAGAGGATCCAGATGCGAGTGAAGAAGTTTATTTGAACAAGTCAAAATAAACAAACAATGACAGTGACAGGCTAGGAGGACGACGAACACAGGGCAGGAACAGACAGGAAAACAGGGTCCAGGTAAATCTCCTCAGGGGCCTGAGCACAGACAACACACATAAGAACAGGTGTAACTAACTGACAAAGAAACATAGAAACGTCGCCCTGATATAGGCCTAATAATGAGCCTCAACTGGCGTGTAATCAGCCCAGCTGAGTGTCGTCATATCACGTGAGCATAACAAATACACATGGACAACCAAAACAAATCAAACCCACGTGATCAAACATACACTCTGGAACAGAGCACAAACCAGCAACCGTGACAACAGTAGGTAGTGATGTCGTCTCACAGCAAGAAGGTCACTGGTTCAAGCCTCAGCTAGGTCAGTTGGCATTTCTGTGTGGAGTTTGCATGTTCTCGCAGGGTTCGAGTGGGATTCCTCGGTGTGCCCCGGTTTCCCCCACAGTCTGAAGACATGCTGCAGGTGAATTGGGTAGGCTAAATTGTCCGTAGTGTATGAGTGTGAATAACTGTGTATGGATGTCCCAGAGATGGGTTGCAGCTGGAAGAGCATCCGCTGCGTAAAGCATATGCTGTATAAGTTGGCGGTTCATTCCGCTGTGGCGATCCCAGATTAATAAAGGGACTGAGCCGAAAAGAAAATGAATAAATGAATGTATGTATGAATGAATGACATATAATGTATTTTTTTTATACTCAACTTATTTCTCTTAAACATCTGCAATTGTTGGACAAACTTGACCTTCTTTAGTTAACAGTCTAATACATAATAACTTCTAATACATACACAGAACAAAAAAATACTTGATTTATAATAATTGATTTATACACATCGAATTTTGTACAGTATTCAAGTTAAGCATATTATAATGAATGTTATAAGTAACTGGAAATAAACTTAAAATAAAAATAATCCTTATTTTACTGTAAGCTGTTACTTTGTAACTAATTACAGTGTACACTGAACTTAAGTTAATATTTTAGAAAACACAACAAAATTCTGTGCTGGGTTGTGATTGGATCTATGCTTTTTTCTCCATCATTGTTCTTGATTTTATATATTTAATTAAACTATGTCTCTGTTTTCAAAATTCCAAACAGGAGATTTCTTCAAACTGTGCTACTAATGCATCCACAGTGCAAATCTCATTCATTGATTTAGAGAAAATAATTAAGCCAGTGCCCAGAGCAAACACCATTACTGTAGTGCTGTGAATGGTAATTACAGTTTTTGTGTTTCTGTTCGACCGAACAAGACAATGTATTACACTTTAATGTCTTTTTTACATTTATTCACTAAAGTAATAAAAGCAATATCTTCAGAATCACAAGCATCAATAAACTAAACATTAACTCACACTTAATTATTATTGCTATATTCTTATTAGTGTTAATACATTGTAATTACACGGAACATATTACAATAATAATAAAAATCAGCATTTGGAGGGATCTTAGAAAAATCCAAACACTGTTTGTCTGTGTTAGTTATTATGTTAACTAAGATTTACTAATACAACCTTATTCTAAAGGAGTCACAAAATTATTTGAAAGGTTCAAATGAACATGATTAAAGGTGTTCAAATGCGTGTGAGAAAGTGCAACAACACTGACAGTTCAGCGAGCATAGCAGCAAGCACCACCTGCTGGTAAATGAACTTATAGACTAGTTCTATTGCTGGTTAAGGATCTCAGACAACATTTTCCTTGATTAAACTGTGTTGCTACAACACATAAAAAAAACTATAAAGATTCATATTTAAGAGATGGTAAATCTGAACATGTTTTGAACATGTACTGGGCTGAGTTTTGCTGCTTGTTCAAACACATTTAAAATGAAACAACACAATTCTTGATATTTTGGGACAACGTTATTGTTTTATATTCAATCCACTTAATTTTGTTAGGTTGACTTGATTTGTGTTGGGACTAAATGAATAAAATTGTGTGCAACCATACTTTTTTTTTTACAGTGTTTGCTTTTATCTATGGAAATCTAAATAAAAATGTGTCTAAATAATGTCTTCTTATTATTTTAATTAAGTTATCCCTTTAGTTTAAATCACAATCAAAGGTCAGCAATCAAATTATTACCTAAACATGAAATGAAATATTTGGGTTGTGCTTTGAATTGGGTATCCAATCTTTATTTATTTTTTTTATTATTATTATTATTATTATTATTATTATTATTATTATTATTATTATTTATTTTTAATGGTTAGTTTAATACTGCATTAACACTTTGACCATATACTGCAAACTTTTGGCACAATAACAGTTGAAAGTATCTCTTCAATGACATTCATGTGGTGAACATCATAGCGAAAGTAGTTTTCAAAGGGTGATTTTTTTTTCTTTTTTTTTCTTTTTTAGTGATAGTGTTTAAAATGTTAAAGAAAAAGTAAGTATTAATTTGATTGTTCTATTTTTGGTAAGATGGGCTCACTGTCATTCTACAAGACAGATATCAGGGACATTTATTTTAAGTTTTGGAATATATTACATGGGAGTATTAAAAGTGTATTGCATAAAAGATTAAAGTTGATAGTATTTTTAAAAGGGAAAACATGTTTGTGTTATCACTGATTGAGAATGTTGTGTGGTGAGTTGTTGAGTTAATGTTATTTGTTCGTCCTTTATGATTTCCTCATCTAATTTTTTAATTATTTCTTTTTTATTCTTAACAGTTTTCAAAATGTGTAAGAATGTGTATAAGTATTACTGGGCTTGTTTGTATATTGTTTAAAAAAATTGAAATCAAACAAACAAATTCACACTGCCGGCTTATTATCTGCCTATCGTTAATATTAAGCTATTTAGTACTTAGAAAGAATGATCTTAAGCTTTATCCCAATAACTACACCCAAATACTACATTCAGCACAGGCTCATTGTAAAAACGTATCCCTGTATACATTTCTGGAGAGTGCAAATTATAGTATGAAGCCAGGGAAACGTATGGCTGCATTTGATCATTAAAACAAATGCTACTGGGCGGTACGATGTAGCAGACGGCTTCTGTTTCTTTTCACGCAAACAGCAGGCACAATGATGTGCGCAAGAGAAATTTGAGATCTGAAAAAGCTTACCCAGCAGCCTGGTGGATAAAATAAAAACTGCAAAAAAAAAAAGAAAAACATACTTCATGGAACTTAATTTGTGCTATTCAGAAATGTATACAGGGAATATATTTATATCTAAAATGGACCTGGGATGAATACACTACTTACTATTAATATGCAGCTAATTCATACTTTACTGAGCTGATATTTAATGATTTGTTAATAGTGTGAATTGTACATTGAAATATAATCTCACCTTTTTTTTTTTACTTTCTACTAGGTGACAAATAACAAAAGTCTTCAAATAATCTGTCAAACATTTAATGCCATAAATCTAACAAATCCAGACTTGGGAAGCAGCATTGAGCAGCCTGGCACCTTGTCAACACAACTTTATTTCTCTATCCTTGAAATAGTGAGGGAGCGAGCAAAACGTAGCTTGTTATTTTGGAAATGTTTTGCCACTTTTATATGCAATATGCATGAAATGCTCAAACTAGTAGGGAAGGGTCACAATTTATTCAGCCTTTGGAGGGATCTCAGAGTATCCAAACATTGAATTGTTACAAATTCTGTCCACTTTTACAAATCACAGCTTATCTAGAGCAGTTGTGCTAAACGCTACTGAACATGCTGCTCTCAGAAACAGCTTGAGAAAATGTGCATCTGGTGATTTCTGTAAACTGAAGAGGTATCTTGCTGACAATCCCTCCTGACCACAGTGGGTATGCTACATCTGCTATCAACTTTGGCAAAAAGGCATCCCTCAACTCAGCTTTATGACCTATCACTTGCAAAGTTCACCTTCAGTCTTCAGACTGTAGCAGCTATAAATTGGCAGACTTAAAATAGTGAGAAAGCAAATTAGCAACTGATCTTTTTAATATTTTTGATTTCCATGTGATGGAACTTAAATCTAGAGGGCAAACATGGGGTCATCTTCATTGCAAAACAGGTTTTTAATAAGTAGTAATCCTGGTATGTCATAAGCCAGGGGTGTCAAACTCATTCTAGCTCAGGGGCCACATGGAGGAAAATCTATTCCCTAGTGGGCCGGACCAGTAAAATCATGGTATATATAACTTGAAAAAAAAAAAAAATAACATCAGATTGTTTTCTTTGTTTTAATATGATCAACATAAAACATAAAGCTGGAGCCTGAGGACAACACATTCTCACAGAAATTTGTACATTTTTGATTTAATGGCTAATTCATATGGATTCGTACAATCTCATTTGTACAATTTAGAATGATTTGCTTATCCACCAATGATAGCTGGGTTTAGGGGTGTGGGTGCCATGGCTCCTTTTTTATATCGTACATTTTCCTACAACTGAACACGCACGAATTGGCCACAAAACTGACAAAATGTGAAATATTTACATTTAATTGTGAGAACACCTGTGGTATGGCAGGGCATAGATGTGGCCCCCATCCAAAGGGGAACAAAAAACAGGCAGTGTGAAATTGTGGTAAAAGTATGCAGCCTTGATGTGCTGTACTCTTCTAGTTTGCTTTTGAAAACACTATCATTTGGGTATAGGTAAGGGGGTGGTTGGGTCATTCAATTGCAAGCTGATATATTCTGCATGACAAGCTTAAACATACGAACAAATGCAGGAAGTAGGTGAAAGTGATTAGCAAACTTATAACATATAACCTTAACATATTTATGATTGGCAGAAATGTACACAGCAGCCTCTGGTGAATTTATGACAAATAGCACATATCAGAAAACATGGTCCAGTAACACATTTGAGATTGTCAAAAATATACACTGTGGCCACTAATGGATTTGAGAAAACAAAAACTGCAATCAAAGTGTTCATGAGATAGATTGCCTGAGGGACGAAAGGCGCAGAGGTCTGTAATGTTGACCAGAAGGTAAAAGTTCAAAGAGGCAGTGTGCTGGGTGTGAGGGGTCCAGAGTGATTTTGGCAGCTCTTTAGCCTCTTTATAAGTACAGTTCTTGGAGAGTAGGGAGGGTTGTACTAATGATTCGCTTAGTCCAAACTATTCGACATAGTCTTCGATTGTCAGATTTGGTAGCTCAGCTAAACTAGACAATGATGCAAGTGTAGAACTGTTTCAGCAGCTCCTTTAGAAGATTGAACTTCTTCAGCTGATAAAGACGGTACAGCCTTTTTTGAGCTTTTTTGACAATGAAGTCAATGTGAGTGTCCTACTTTAGGTCCTGAGAGATGGTGGTGCCCAGGAACCTGAGTGACTCCACTGCTGTCACAATGCATGCGGGGTTACAGATGCTCAGTGGGGGGAAGAGATAATATATTGTCTTTTTAGGGTCATGACCTAACAAAATATGACAACAGACATTCAAAACTTATTTCTAAAGTGTCAATAAAAGCTTTGTATGTAAATTTGACAAAGATTTGATTCTGTACAGTCTTATATGAATGTATGATTGATTGCTATGGCCATTCTAGCTCAAAAATTCTAGAATTCTCAATGTTAAGAGACCATTTTTGAGCACTGCAGTTTGAATACAACTTTCAAAATAGCATTTGGTGTTGAGTTGAGTTGATTCCAAGGACACTAATAGTGCTTTCACACCTGTGCTATTGAGTTTGGTTGAATCGCACTAGAGTTCATTTTACCTCTTGGTGTGGTGTGGGCAGGTGTGAATTTAGCAATCGTACTCGAGCGCGCAGCAAAAGCGGACCAAAAAAGCATACCGAGACCTCCTTGAAGAGGTGCATTATGGAATGTGGAGAAAAAAATATTTGTTGACAGCGCTTTACCAACAGTTTCAAAAAGAAAGAGAGAGAGAGAGAGGGGGGGAAACATTCCCTGATGAATTGTTGGTAATTTTCCAGAAGATGACCATGTCACAGTTTAGCTACATTAATTCACGCCTCCTCCTGAAGTGACGTACGATGCACCTTCACTGTTTGCGATGCATTAAAACATTGTTTTCCAGCTGCAGCCATGCTTCATTCTCAAAATGTATAGTTTGTCTAAAGTGACGTATAGTATATTATTACCAGGGATACAATCAGCTAGCGCAGTCGTACTGTCATAGCTCCATAGTCAAAAGTGTCTGCCGGTTTGTTTACTTGCGGGAGTTCCATTGGCATTTTCCTGCACATGAATTCTGACCAATCTAAAAAAATCTGGCCAATGAGTGATGTGGATTTTGTCAGATGACTGCATTTTGTTTTGTTTTTTTCAACTGGTTCAGATCAAAGCAATCAGTGTGGTGTGAAAATGACCCAAAGATGGCAGAAAATGCTACAATGTATCATTTGTTGCCCTTGGTACTGACCAAATAAAGCGAACAACAAATGTGAAAGCACCCTAAGGGTGCCTAAGCATCTCTCCTCAGACACGTCGCACGCTCACCCTGTCAATCACCACCAAACCACCACCTCTCCTGACAGCTGAGCGGGACTCTGCAAAATAAACCCTGACACTCTGACCAATGTGAGGAGAGTTTACTCGCACGTGACTTGTTTTAGCTCTTTTGGTCCGATTAGAAACTTTGCAGCGTGAAAGCAAACCGCTCCAAGAGCAAAGAGCAACAATGTAACATTTGTAATCTCTGTTTCGGAACAACTGAATTGATTCACAGGTGTGAAAGCACCCTAAGACTGTATACTCTATAGTGGTCTAGAAGTTGGCCTTAAATATATTTGCCTCAGTACAAATTAACTCCAACCTGGGTCACAGCACCAATATAACTGACTGCTCCAAGAAGGAGTTATCTACAACAAGAGAGGCAAGCACGATTAAAAGGATACAGTCTCTAACATTAGTCACATTACAAAATTTGAGACCAGTGAAGTAGGGTTTACTTTTAGCTCCTACTATAAGCCACCTACCATTACACATGAAAGACATTGAGTTCACTGTGAGATCTTTAAGAGAATCAGGTTGAACTTTCATTTTTAAATAATTCAATTTCACTTTACCCGTCACATAAACAAGTTAGATGAAATGATCTTTTTGTAGGTTTAGTGTTATGTCAAAGCGTTGTGTGTTGTAATGAAGATGACTAAGGTTTTGTGTGCTGGCATGATGAAATATCATTAATATAGAGTCTAAAAACACACCTTACAATTTTGGCATGCTTTGCCACCTTCTGAACGTCTCTTGATTAGAGGCAGCTTAGTGAATATGTTCTTTGCATGCAAGTGAAGATTTGAAGACTTTGAGTAAGAATAATCAAAAATTCCCTTGATTAATGCTGATGGACTTTTTGATGTTTCAAATTTCAGAGGTATCTTTTTCCTTTGAAAACTATGAAAAAAGAGCAGGGATTGAAAAAAATTGGAAAGAACATCAAACATGTAGCTTTAAAAGACATGGAGTCAGGGCAACTACAGGGACCTCACAATGTTTCTCTTTTAAAACAGCTAGGGATGGGCAAGGGGAGGAATCACACACAACATTCATTTAAAGGGCACATTTATTTGATTAGAAGCCATGGAGTGAAGCCCCAGAGAGAGAGAGACGGCCCTGATCAAAAGGGGAGGGCTGGGGCAATAATTACGACATGAAGGTCTCTCTTTTCTCTCTTTTCTCAGGTGCCACCCTGGCAACAACAGGAAAGAAAGACTGAGGCACTAATTAAGCACACAACCAAATGAGACTTGCCACTCCAACATTGCATGGAGATTCATAATTCCCTGCCTTGAGGGATTCGCGTTTGCATGTGCAAACATACAAGCCAGGGTGCCTACCATTTGACCAAAGGGTCTGCCTTACATGCTTAATGCACTTTTACATCACTATGGTAAACCTAAAACGTATAGTGTTAAATGGGATGTTTTTATAGATACATATAAAATGTTTGTGTTTCTTTAGAAAACACACAGTGGTATTTACTTTGTAACATTTTTCAGTGGTCATTTATGCTTAATTCAATTCAATTCACCTTTATTTCTATAGAACTTTTACAATGTAGATTGTGTCAAAGCAGCTTCACATAAATAGTGTTATGACCTAAACCGGTCACCACAAATAAGGAGAAGTCGAGTACAATTGCGGTACAAAAATATATTTATTTACTATTATTAAGGTCATGTTGCTAGCCCATCAGGTCCAAAACCGATCCCAGCCGAAAGGTAAGTGACCAGATTCCACGTGCAGCCTCTCCCTCTCGTCTGAAACGAACACGCTATTTATAGCAGAGCAACTCAATCACAAACCGGTGTTCTCAATCCCAGCGCAATCAGCTGGACCTGCAACACACACACACAGATGCACAGACCGACACCCACACCCCAGCCACAAACGACCACAAGGGGTCGTCACACCTTCCTCCCCAAAAAAATTAATTAAAAAAAAAAAAACTTATACACAATCAACAAATAAGAAACAGAACACAAATCGACATATCTCTATCACTTCAAGAGACCGGTGCACGAGAAAGGGCGTCCGCCAAAATATTTTCCTTCCCCTTGATGTGGTGAATCTCCAAATTGTACGGCTGTAAAAATAAAGACCATCGCATTAAACGTTGGTTAGGATTTTGTAAAGTTGTCAAAAACGTCAAAGGGTTGTGGTCACAATAGATAACCACCGGCAATCCACCCCCCCCAACATAGACATCAAAATGCTGGAGTGCCCAAACCAATGCCAAGGCTTCCTTTTCGATTACAGAATAATTAATCTGATAAGGCAGAAATTTTTTGGAGAAGAAACATACTGGACGTTCCACCCCATCACCATCATCCTGTAGGAGCACAGCCCCTGCCCCAATCTCACACGCATCTACATGTATTTTAAATGGTCTGTCCCACTGCGGCGCAGCAAGAACTGGAGCATTTGTCAACAACGCCTTCACATTTTCAAAGGCATTTTGACAGATTGAATTCCACTCAAACACACGTGACACTTTCAACAAATCGGTCAACGGAGCGACGGTTTCTGAAAAATTATTACAAAAACTCCGATAATATCCCACCATCCCAAGAAAACGCATCAATTCTCGCTTGGTACGGGGTGGGGGATATCTGTCAATTGCCTCAATTTTAGCACTCACGGGACGCACAACTCCATGACCAACAACCTTACCCAAATAGGTTACCGTGGCCCTAGCGAACTCACACTTCGCTAGGTTCACAGTAAGCCCTGCTTCCTTCAGACGCTCAAATAGCTGCCTAATTCGCCGTAGATGTTCCTCCCAAGAATCGCTATATACAATCAAATCATCCAAGTAAACTGCACAACCTTCCAAATCAGTTATCACACGATTCATTAGCCTCTGAAATGTGGCCGGTGCATTTCGCAATCCGAAACTCATCACATTATAAGAATATGCCCCATCAGGTGTAATAAACGCAGAGACTTCACGGGCGCGCGGACTCAGCGGAATCTGCCAATAACCCTTCAATAAATCAAATTTACTGAGGTATCTGGCAGCACCCACTTTGTCCACACAATCTTCGATACGGGGAAGGGGAAAAGAATCAGGTTTTGTGATTGCATTTAATTTTCTATAATCGGTACAAAATCTCAAGGTACCATCTTTCTTTTTTACTAGCAAGCAAGGAGATGACCAACTAGAAGAAGATGGAACAGCCAAATTATTCTCCAACAGATACTTAACCTCCGATTCCAATTGCTTCCTTTTTTCCCACGGCACTCTATAGAATCGCTGACGCACTGGAAGGGAATCCCCCACATCAATATCGTGTTGTACAACATGCGTCTGATTAGGAACATCTGAAAAAAGGCATACATAATCCTCAATCAATCTGACCAACTCTAAACGTCTCTCAGTAGGAAGATGTTGCAAAAAGGCTGGTAAGTCACTCAGAATTTCTGAATTACTCAATCGAGGACACATAATCCTGTCATCTGGCTCCATTGTCTTTTCATAATCCAAAAATAATTCATCAGATGTCGCAGGATGAACGGACAATACAGGGGATACCTGACAACAAACTGAGCCTGAACGGCCATAAAAAGGTTTAAGTAAGTTAACATGACATACTTGAGTTTTTGTCCTTCTTTCTGGTGTCGCAATAACATAATTTTCATCCGACTCTTTACGGTGAATCACATACGGGCCAGCAAATCTAGCTTTAAATGGAGAAGTAGTCACCGGCAATAACGCCATTACCTGATCCCCGACACTAAAAGATCGGTGCTCAGTTCTACGATCGTACGCATGCTTCATTTTTAATTGTGCCTGCATTAAGTTTGCTTTAGCCAACTTAACAGCCTCAAAGAGTCGTCTTTTAAACCCGTTTACATACTCCGCTAATTTTTTCGGTGGCTCAAGAGAAATCCAATCATCCCGTAACGCAGCTAGTACCCCACGGACATTATGACCGAAAACCAGTTCATTTGGGCTATAACCAGTACTTTCATGGGTTACCTCTCTGGCAGCTAACATGAGCCAAGGTAACCCCTCCTCCCAGTCACGATCCAGTTCTGTACAATAAGCACGTAACAGGGATTTAATAGTCTGGTGGAAGCGTTCAATCGCGCCCTGACTCTGCGGATGATACGCCGTAGATATATTATGCTTAACATTAAGCTGTCGCAAAACTTCCTCAAACACTCCCGAAGTAAAATTAGTACCCCGATCTGACTGTATGATTTTAGGTATCCCAAAGACTGACATAAATTGGGAGAGCGCCTTAAGAACAGACTTCGCTGTAATTGATCGCAGTGGAAAAGCTGCCGGGTACCGTGTAACCTGACACATAACAGTCAGCAAATACTCACTACCAGACCTTGATCGACTCAAAGGACCCACACAGTCCACTATTAAATGACTGAATGGTTCAGACACCGCAGGGATAGGACGTAACGGAACAGGTTTTGGATTCTGATTTGGTTTACCTATTAGCTGGCAAACAGGACAAGTTTTAATATAGCTCGACACATCGCGTTTTAGTCGAGGCCAAAAAAAATTCCGCATTAAACGATCATACGTCTTCCTCACGCCCAAATGCCCAGACTGATCATCATGAGCGAGCTTTAACACCATCGATCTTAAAGGGGTTGGAATTACTACCTGTACGTATGGCGTCCCTATAGAGGCTTTAGCTTGTGGAGTCCATTTTCTTATCAAAACCCCTTCACACATGAAATACCCCTGGGCTGCATTAGCATCGGAGAGCACCTGTGAAAACAATTCATTCAACGTCAGATCTGCTTTTTGCTGCTTAATCAATTCATCCTGCGATACAGAAAGCAACGACGCTGGCCAAGAAACACCCCCATCTATTTGAAATGGTACCTCATTTTTCATAATACTCATCCGACTTGCTGAGCGCGTGACTGCACAAGCAGGAAAAACATCATGATAATCCAATCCACTATCCCGGTCTGCAACGGATATGGGTTTTGACGTTACAATTAATGGTGGTGCTGACTCACCCCAAACTCGTCCACCAGCCAAATTATTCCCAAGAATGACAGAAACTCCTTCCACTGGAAGGGCAGGTCTCAGCCCTAGTTCCACATCACCATGAATCAATTTAGACTGCAACGTAACCCTATGCAGTGGCACCGACATCCTAGTTAACCCAATTCCACAGATCAACATTGACTTGCCCGTAAATGATTCTTTTGAGAAAGGTAATACGGACTCCAAAATGAAAGAAGCAGATGCCCCTGTGTCCCGCAGAATTTTCACCGGCACACGCTCGCCTTCTGGAAGAGACACAAAACCATCAGAAACAAAAGGTGAAAAGTTACACTCAGAAAAGGAACTCTCCCGCATTTCGTTACTACATGGTATGAAGGAGGACTCAGATTCAACAGATCTAGCCACCGGTGCGGCTAAGAATGTAGGTTTTGGCTGGATGTAACGGCCCCGACCTTTCATCTGTAACGCAGGACACTCTTTCTTCCAATGCCCATGACCTAAACAATAATTACAGATTAAAACTGGATCGTTTTAAAGTGTCACGTGTGTTTGAGTGGAATTCAATCTGTCAAAATGCCTTTGAAAATGTGAAGGCGTTGTTGACAAATGCTCCAGTTCTTGCTGCGCCGCAGTGGGACAGACCATTTAAAATACATGTAGATGCGTGTGAGATTGGGGCAGGGGCTGTGCTCCTACAGGATGATGGTGATGGGGTGGAACGTCCAGTATGTTTCTTCTCCAAAAAATTTCTGCCTTATCAGATTAATTATTCTGTAATCGAAAAGGAAGCCTTGGCATTGGTTTGGGCACTCCAGCATTTTGATGTCTATGTTGGGGGGGGTGGATTGCCGGTGGTTATCTATTGTGACCACAACCCTTTGACGTTTTTGACAACTTTACAAAATCCTAACCAACGTTTAATGCGATGGTCTTTATTTTTACAGCCGTACAATTTGGAGATTCACCACATCAAGGGGAAGGAAAATATTTTGGCGGACGCCCTTTCTCGTGCACCGGTCTCTTGAAGTGATAGAGATATGTCGATTTGTGTTCTGTTTCTTATTTGTTGATTGTGTATAAGTTTTTTTTTTTTAATTAATTTTTTTAATTATTTTTCATAGTAAATTGGAACAGTGTAGTTCAGTTGTTGTTGTTTTTTTAGTTTTTAAGCTCAGTTCAGTTTAGCTCAGCTCAGTGTGGTTTAAAATTACTACTGAGAGTCCAAACACTGAAGAATAAATTCGATGTGTAGCTCTACCGATCCCAAACCATGCAAGCTAGAGGCGACAACGGAAAGGAAAAAAAAAAACTTCACTGATTTGTGAAAGTGAAGAAAAAACCTTGAGAGAAACCAGACACTGTTGGACATGACCATTTTAATTTTTCCGGTGGCCAAACGTCTTTTTCAGAGCTGCAGTCTCAGCAGCAGAAGCTGGAAGCTGGCCTCAGCGAAGACTCATCAGTCCCTGAAGCGTCACTAGAATCAGTCTCATGGTCTCCACTCCTCCATGACCACCACAGCAGCTGCTCAGAATATGGCCTGGTCCAGGATATGGAAACCTTGGGATCATCCCGTTGCTCGTCTTGGATCGAATCAGTGACTCTGCATAGTCTGAGTGCCTCGGGAAGAGTATCCCCAGGTGGAAATGGAAAATAAAGAGAATAATTAGCGTAGCTGCTGTTTATATTGTACATAAACAAGATGTAGAAATCTGTGTGGAAACCCGCTAAGTCAGGGGTGGCCAACCCTGTTCCTGGAGAGCCACCTTCCTGCAGATTTCAGTTGCAACCCATATCAAACACACCTGCCTGTAATTATCACGTTGTGTTCAGGTGCTAATTAATTGGTTCAGGTGTGTTTGATATGGATGGGATTGATATGGGACCACAACCAGTGTGCAGCACCCACTTGGATGAAATGATGGCAAACACAGGACAACGCCGCCAGTGCATCCACTACACACCAGCTATAGGTGGAGAACGAGAAGTGCCATGGGATTTTTAATGACCACAGAAAGTCAGGACCTGAGTTTAACGTCTCATCAGAAAGATGGCGCTTGCTGACAGTATGGTGTCCCTTTCACTTTTACTGGGGCATTAGGACTCACACAGACCACAGGTTGAGCACCCCCTTCTGGGCTCAATAACACCACTTCCAAAAGCAACCTAGTTTTCCCATGTGGTCTTCAATCCAGGTGCTTGTAAGGCTCAGCCCTGCTCAGTCTTGTATGGCTGTGGCATATCTGTGGCATGTTCAAGCATCAAGTTTGCATGTTCTCCGGGTTTCCCCCATAGTCCAAAAATATGCTGTAGAGGTGAATTAGATTAACTAAAGTTGGCTGTAATGTATGAGTGTGTGTGTGAATGATAAAGTTTATGAGTGAGTTCCCACTGCTGGGTTGAAGCTGGAAGAGCATTTACTGCATATGCCAGAGTAATTGGAAGTTCATTTTGCTGTGGCAACCCCTGATAAATTAGGGACTAAGCTGAAGAAATGTAAATAAATAAAAAAAACGTAATTGATTAAATAATTTTTGTAATTTAATATTACATGTTGCAAAATGATAATCTAAACAAAGGTTACTAAAACTACACTGTTGTCCTATTTATTATTTATATCATTTTAAATATGTATGAATATCCCACAGTTGTGCCCTCATTCCTGCATCAAACTATTTAATTTCAGTCATTAATTGTTTGTTTAGTTAATTTTTTAGTTGGTTAGTGCACTTTTCAACCATGACACCAGCAAATGGTAGGAGAACATATTCAAAAGAACCACAAGTGTTCTCAAATACATTATAAACACAGTAAGTACATTGTATTTATTTTTTGATGTAAGAACATAGTAGTTAAGGACACTTAATATAAAGTGGGACCTTTGCTTCTATTGGTTATGCAACATACATGTTTGTTGCGAGAATTAAATGTTCTTTTATAAATTAAATGCCCTAAAGCACAACATGTGTCATGTTAACTGTGCATGTTAAAATCATGGGCTACAATATTACAGTAGACCAACATCACCAAACTTGTTCCTGGACGGTTGGAGTCCTGCAAAGTGTAGCTCCAACCCTAATCAAACACACCTGTACTAGTTAATCAAGGTCTAACTAGCTATACTTGAAACTTCCAGATGTGTTAAAGCATGTTGAAACTAAACTTTGCAGGGACAACGGCTATCCAGGATGAGACATGCCATCAATCCCTTTTGAAATGACAGCTTCATTAGGGCACAGGGATGAGCCCTTCCCAGTGTGCGAGATCGATCAATTTCACTGTGCAACATTATTGGGACCCAAAGTCTACATCAGTTTTACTCTTTGAAATCTTTATTTTCCTGACAGGCCCTTCAAAGTGTCGAGTTTTGAGTATATTGGTTGGGTGTGACAATTCAATATGGTTGTTTTATCACATTTAAATATCCTGTTTTTGCTGAATTTCAATTTAGTTTTTTTCTAAATTTCAAACCAAGCATCAAAATAGGTAAGTAATAGGATTTTAATGGCGTCGAGTATGGCATGGTTGTTGGTGCCAGAAGAGTTGATCTGGGAGTTTCAGAAAATGGTTGATCTACGGAGTTTAGCTATCTCTAGAATTATCTAAAAAAAAAAAAGAAAAAGAAAATAATCAGTTTGGCAGCAGTTATGTGGAGGAAATTGTTTGTTGGTTTTGAGTAAAGAAACACATGTAAACAATAGAGCCACTCTGAACCCACAGCAGGTCATAAACAGTAGCAGCAGAAGACCACACCTGTCACTGAAGAACACTATTTGACACTACAGTTCAAAGACTCAGGCACATCGAAACTAGACAATAGAGTGAACAGGTTTCCTGGTCCAATAAGTCTCGATTATGCTGCAACATTCAAACACTAGGGTCAGAATTTGACATAAACAACATGAAAGCATGAATCCATTCTGCCTTGTATCCATGATTCAGGCCGCTGGTGGTGTGAGTATTGTTTACTAAATGCAACAGCTCATCTGAGAATTGTTATTGACACCTATACGATTGGATTGGGAAGGGGGGGGGGGGGGGGGGTTGGAGGTGGTGTTGAAATTTTTTAAATAAAGGAAAACTGTATTATTTCACTTTTATGTTTATGCTATTCATAAGCCATGTGCCACCCACTGACAGGTACAAGCTAGTGAGTCTGGTGTCTTGTGTCATGTGACCTCCCCATGTGCTATGCTCCATGTGTTTTATGACATGATTCCTGTGTTCTGTATACTGGCTGTTTGTAAGTGTTTATTAGTTACCTGTGTCTCTCCCCTGTTTGTATTCAGTTCATTAGGTTCTGTGTGCTCCTGTGTTTTGTTCAGTCTTTCATCTGGAATTGAATGGTCATCTCCTTGGCATTCCTGCGTGTCATAGTGACTTTTTAATGGGTGTTATTGTTATACATCTGTGTTCTTTTGATAATTTCAGAGTTTGGTGCCTTTGTAGAGTGAGCGAACGTGACAGGTGTTGCCTCAGTGCTGAGGTATTAAGATGCACTGGGCAATGTTTTTGTATATACATGACCAACCAGTTGGCCTAAAGAGAAAGTTAAAAATAATGGAAAGCATACACAATTAATGATGAAGATAGTAAGTCAAAGTTGGAACATTTTAAGGGAATTAAATTCTGGCAGTACTCATTTTTTTATGTGTTTTTTCCTACCATAACCCTATGACCCGATTATATAACCAGAGTAGATCCAACTCCTGATGACAATAACATGCCATTTCACAAAGTTTAAATCATCATAAAGTCAGGGATTGTGTGGTAGTTCTCTGCTGACATCAGTTTGATGGCTTCATGCAGAATGTTCTTAACTACAACTTACTGGTAGTTGGCTACATGAGGAATGATGCACAAACAGAAAGCCCCGTTTCCTGTATTCCACTTCAGTTAGAAGTACTTCAGCATAGTAAAATAAATGTCTCAACAACTTCTGGATAACATGGACTTTTAACTGTATTCTTAAACACATGATGATTTTCACATATCACATGGTGACCAGATCTTGGTTCAACAGATCACTTTCAAGGATGTGCTGTCAAAAAATCTGCAGCAAACGTGCAATACTAGGACCAAAATCTCAAAGGAATGTTTCCAGCACCTTGTTAAATCTATGCCAAAAAGAATTAAAGGGCTTCTGACAACAAAAGTATAGGTTCAACCCAGTACTGACAAGGTGTACCTAATATAGTCTAAAGGGCCAAAAGTTGTTAAAGAAATCTCATTTATCAGACTTGTTCAGCACTCGAAAGAGTCGCAGGTAACTAGAGAGAGGAGTGTAGAAGCAGAAAGCTATGCTAATGCAAAACTCACGCTGTGAATTATACTTTCATAAAATGTGAATTTGCCCTCTACATTCTCGTAACACAAGACTTTCCGCGCTCTCAGAGACGAGGACGTGAACATTTTCGAGTTGTTATTTCCAAGTTTCAGAGTGTGACCTGAGCTGTTACAATGATGACTCTTCCAGTCTTTCACTGATAAGTAAAATCCTGCCTCATGCAGGTGAGACTGTAAAAGGCATCATTATCCCGCCCTGACAGAGAGGTGAGGGACGTGGAGAGACACACAGGTTATCAGTGTCTGGACAGAGTTTAATTTGTGGCTTCCTGGAACTGCAAACAGCAAGCCCTGAGTGAGTAATACAGTCAGGAGCTGACATCAGGCTATCATGTTCATCATTCCACTACCACTGACAATGACACAAAGTTCATCTATTATTAATGCAGAAGCTCATGCTCAACAAATTGCAGGAACTCGGCGAGTGTGTTTGTGTTGCGGAATATATGTGCGCGAGTGTGTTCCAGGGACAAATAAACTACCTCCTCACACTTGCTGTACATCTGCACTGTTTGATACAAATTGCTCTGATTGGATTGGTGAGGCATGGTGGGCCAAGATGCCACAACTGCACTGGTCTGAGCCCATGAGGAAGAGCATTTTGTCCTTCATCCCAGAACTGTCTTCCGGCCTCTCCCCCGCGTGCCAACATGTCAATCAGCCATAATTGCTATCCTGGAGGAACAATATCAGGCCTTGGAGCTCTGACCGCACGGATTCCTTGCAACACCTAATCTGTTAATGAGAGCCGCTCTGCTATTTTCAGCACCGCCGCAGACAGAGACGCCATCACCACCATCGAGGAGGAGGAGGAGGAGGAAGGGCCCACACGGCTAACGGTGACAGCAGAGGACAAGCAGACGTAGAAATGTAGAAATCCAGTATTTAGCAGTAGAAATGCTAACTTTCCCCACCCTCTTCATCATTGATCAGTGGCTTCAAAATACTTATCTCAAGCGCAGGGTCACTCAATGAGTCTTTTACATTTAGGGAGGCCCCATCATATATTTAGAAAGATACACATTCTTAATAATGTTTCTTGTGTTATGCCACAGAAGAATCAAATTTGCTGTTCTTTACTGAACCATGTTTCTTTTTGTGATGAACTCATACCTGTCAACATTGGGATGTGAAAATAAGGGATATGTCCACCATAATAGGAGATTGCTACCCCAAGTTAGTTGTGTATGGAAAAAACCCCCACCAAGATCGACATCTTTATATGTAATTATTATTAATTATGTGTGTATGTCTGTTCAAACACGCACCCAAAACCCAGACTTTTGCTCCGCTTCAAATGTATAGAATGTGTTTGGGAAACAGCTTCTATTTATCACTATGGAGCATGTCAGCTGACAGTCATGCACCGCTATTTGACTGTTTTGAGGATTGCATATGAAGGGGCGATGGCACCTGTAATAAAAAGGAAGAGAATTGTGCTGTTTTTATATTCATTTTGAAGTGTTTTCATGCCAAAACAAAACGAAAGCATTTAAAATCTGTTAACCAACCTCAGTCCTTATCAAAACTACTAAATTGCTTAGAAAATTTACTCTTTATTTGCCAAATTCAGAAATGATGTCACTGATTTGGTGGAAAAAACGCACACAATGTGATGCATTTTCAATATATAAAAAAAATAATAATAATTGTGGACTGGATTTGTTTCTTTTATCAAAGTCTTAGACTTGTGAAACAACATTACCTTTGATGCATTGTTTTTGATTGATTTTCATTTGTTCTCTCTAATTTGCTATTGGTTCAAATGTTATAATAGAAGTCAATGGGGAGAAAACAGCCTCTAACAATCAATTAGAGAGAAAAAAATGCAAAACTAACACTAACAAAATACGTGATTTTGTGTGTGTGTGTGTGTGTGTGTGTGTGTGTGTGTGTGTGTGTGTGTGTGTGTGTGTTTTATTTTATTTATTTTTTTTTTAAATTGGCAATTAAAGTGTTAAAATCCTGTATTTTTTAAAAACATTTTTGATTAGGACTGAGGTTGATTGCCAGATTTAAGCAAAAAATATATATATTTTTTCTTCAGCAGTTTAATTCAGTGGATGTTTTGATCTCTAACATAACAAAAGAGTTGTACATTTGTACAGTGCACAAGTGTTAATAAGCAGTAAATTAGGAGTTTATTGAAGCAAAATAAAGTGTGACTGAACTTTTTGTGGAATGAAAAGATCCCATGTATGTTAAAGTTCTTTGTGGAATTACTGGCGACAATTAATATTATTATACACAATCTTGTCATTTATTATGAATTACTGGCAATTAGCTGGGTCCAAAAATATCTGCTATGTGTTTAGTAAGTGGTTCATATATTAAGTTATCTATTTATTTTAGTTATGCTAAATATAAGTGCAATGAAGTATTATTACTTCAAGGTTGCAGTGTAGTTTTGAGGGAATTTATGTGTCTTGATTAATATTAATAGTATACTTTGTTTTCTGTTGAAAAATATACCAGCACACCGGTTTTATTAATAGACTGAGAGGACAAAGAAATGTTATAGAGTCTGGCACAGAGAAATCTACATCTCTGTTATTTGATAACTTTTTAGTTTTTCTTTAAAATTGCTTTTATAAGCAAAAGTTTTAATTAAAGCAAAAATTTTCAATGTCATTTTCTCACAGTTTTTTTATGATTGCTTGTAGAAAATGTAAAAACAGCCACATAAGACACATTTTACAGTCCACTCAAAATTAGGTGGGTAATTAGATTTAGCAAAACAAAAGAATGAGTAATGATGAGGGAATTTTAATTGTGAGATGCATTGTTCAACTGTGATGAACAACAAAAAAATAACTTGATTTCATTTAATTACATTTCATTAAAGCTAGTTTGGGGTGATGCGGTGGCGCAGTGGGTAGCACATGCGCCTCACAGCAGGAAGGTCGCTGGTTCAAGCCTCAACTGGGTCAGTTGCCGTTTGTGTGTGGAGTTTGCATGTTCTCCTCATGTTGGCGTGGGTTTGCTCCGGTTTCCCCCACAGTCCACAAATATGTTGTACAGGTGATTTGGGTAGGCTAAATTGTCCGTAGTGTATGTGTGTGAATGAGTGTGTGTGTGGATGTATCCCAGTGATGGGTTGTAGTTGGAAGGGCATCAGCTGCGTAAAACATGTGGTGGATAAGTTGGCGGTTCATTCCGCTGTGGTGACCCCGGATTAATAAAGGGACGAAACCAAAAAAAAAAAGAATGAATGAATAAAGCTAGTTTGTCTGTTCATTCATTCATTTGTAACAATTAAGTATGAGAAATACATATTCACCATAAATTACTAGCAAGTTGGGATTAGGTTGGGTAAATAAAAATGGTGTAGTAATGAATAACAATAATGATAATAATAATAATGATAATAATAATTACTTACACTTATATAGCACATTTTTGGACACTCGAAACACTTTAGACATTGTCAGAAGGAGTCTCCTCATTCACCACCAGTGTGCAGAAACGCAATGAAAATCATATTGTGAAACGCAATGAAAATCATATTGTGCCTGACCACACACCACACACCACACACCAGCTGATTGATGAATAGGAAACAGAGTAATGAAGCCAGTTATGATATGGGGATGTTTAGGAGGCCGTGAAGGACAGAGACCAGAGGGCAAATTTGACCAGGATTGCCGAGGTAAACCCCTACTCTTTTTGAAAGGATTTCCTGGGATTTGTAACAACCACAGAGAATCAGGACTTCAATTTAACGTCTCATTCAAAAAATGGCACTCACTGAGCAGTATAGAGTCCCTATCAATATACTGGGGCATAAGGATGAGTGCCCCCTGCTGGTCACACTAACACCAATTCCAGCAGCAACCTAGCTTTCCCATGCAGTCTCACATATAGGTTCTGACTATAGGCACAGAGCTGCTTAGTTTCAGTGGGAGACCATGTGAGAGTCGCACAGTGCTAGCTACCGGCAATAGACTGTAGGAATGCAAAATAATCATTAATATGTGCTTTATGAATACTAAAAAACTACCTAAGATACATGCAACTAAATAAAAGTAATAATTGGTCTCCACACAAAGCTGTTACTATTTATGTATGTGTGGTTAATTGGTTGGTTGCTTGGCTGACTGACTTGCTGGCTGATTGATTGATTGATTGATTGATTGATTGATTGATTGATTGATTGATTGATTGATTGATTGATTGATTGATTGATTGATTATTCATATAAATATACACATTTTGATTACTCATATCATTTTGCACATTATGCAGTTTCTGGACGATTTTTTAAATGACAACATTGCTTTTTCTTATAAAACAGCAGAGTTTAATTAAACGAGTGCCTCTTTTCGCCCATACACTCATATTCACAATACATAAACTGCCTCTTCATTTTGATGCCCAGAATCCATCTGATCTTTCAAGGCCTTTACATTGGTTGACTACTTGTACTTCTGTGATTATTGGATATCATATTGTTTTCGCAAACTTATTCAATACAACAATGAGCTCTTTCTAGTTTGCTTACCTTCAAACATAGATTTTGTTAAAGCCAATCAACAAATCATTCATCTTTAAAAGCAAAATAATGTAATAATTGCTTGAAAAGAGAGAGAAATGGACATGAGAGAGAGAGGGGGAGAGAGAGAGAGAACGAAAGCTCACAGGATCCTCAAAGCTTTTGCTTTCCAACAGAGGAATAAGTACAAGGCACATAAAGGAGCTACACAAACAATCCTTAATGGAACAGATACAAGGCTTTTTAATTATCTAACTCAATCAGCGAGAGACCAGCGGATCAATGAATCCCCATTACACTGGCCGGTGGAGCATCAAGACAGGGCCAGTTTACATCAGTTCAAACAGCCAGCCAGGCTGCAGCTAAGTGACAGATTACTGTTTGTGGCTAATCTGAAGCCGTCGCAGCGTTTGAACAGAACACATCTTTAATTCAGGCGCTGAGGCGAGCTGTGGCCTCATGGATCTGTCACCGGGCCCAAACAACCACACTGAAATATTTATGGCCCCTGACCTCAGACTGGACATGATGTCATGTGACGTGGAGACTTTGGGTGGAAACGTGGAGAGTTTTGCTCCACAAATAATGGGCTTTGATGAAATAATAAACAGTTGGCGTGTGTTTTATGGCTCAGGTTTTGAAAGTTGGCGTTCACTAAATGTTAGTGCCCTCAGTTTTCATTTACACAGCACTCGTGCCATCCAAGCCTGTAAAACTTTTATTTTTCTTCTTCAGGAATTAAAAGAAGGTATTTTGAAGATTATTAATAACCAGACTTAAGTAGAAGGTAGAAGTTATTTTAAAGAATTCTGCTAACTAAATAGTTGATTCCCATTGCTTTTTTAAAAAAAGAACGGAAACATTTAAAGAGCAACATTCTTCAAAACATCTTAGTTTTATTTTGATGTCTTCATGTCATTATGCAAATTATTTTTGTTAGTTACGACTAAATTTTTTTTTTTGGGAGAAATATCTCTTCAAGGCACCAAATAAAACATGTGATCTATAGCTAAGTCATATTAATAAGCTGCCTTTCCACTTTACACGACATTCGGACATGACTGTCAGAATACACCTCCTTGTAGCAGTCGCACAGATTTTTCCAACCCAGTCTCATTCTGAAAACGTAATCCTATGGACCTTTCTGGAGACTGCGAAGTACAAATCCATGACAGGCCGCTGTGTGTACTTTTTCAGATTTCAAATTTCACTTGCGAATGATGTTCACACCCGCTGTTCTCGCTTAAACCCACAAGAGGCCGCTGTCGACTGACTGACTGACAACCAACCGACCAATCGACTGACATACCCTCCTCCTTCCCTAAACCCAACCAATTTTATCAATTGACCCACCCACCCGCTTACTTCCCTAAACTCAACCAACGATTTACAAAAGCTGTCCAGAAAAAGAAAAGCCCTCATCTGATTTTTACAATGTTTTCAGATTTTACAACATTCTCACCCTGTTATACACTTGCTCAATTTTTTAGGGGATCCTGTTTTTGTCTTGCCTGATTTCTGGAACTGCTCTTCCCTAGACTTGAACCAGGTCGTCAACGTCATGGTCAAGTTCTCTCTGCGTCTCAAGTCTGCTAACAGACACAATGAGCTAACTGGACAAACTGGTTGCAGCGGGAAAGCCCTATACCCGGAGAAAAGAGGTCAGCTGGTAGGCGCGAAAAGAAATGGCGTCATACCGCCCCATAGCGTTTGCTTAAAAAATGAAAAGCAGCCATACGTACCTCCGGCTAAATAATTTGCGGTCTCCAGAAACATTCATGGGACTACGTTTTCAGAATGAGCCTGTGTTGGAATTTTCAATTTTGTAGTGCACCATGGGAGAGTAGCTGGAGTCCAAAATAAAGGAGTGCAAAAGCAAGAGCCTTATTCAGTCTCTTCACCATTGAATGAATGAAATGAATAAATTAATGAATGGATGAATGAATGAATGAAACTCATAGACCACTAAAAAATTTGAAGGGAATGTGAAGACATAAAAAAAAAAAAAAAAAAAATATATATATATATATATATATATATATATATATATATATATATATATATATATATATATTTTTTTTTTTTTTTTTTTTTTCCTTCATGGACCTTCTTAGACAATATTGGAATACATTGCATCCGATGGACCAGTGGCATACGGTCTAGTCTGAGTTCAAATATTTTCACAGACCCAATCGCAATTTTAATGTTGTACCCCTGTCCCTTCCCCTTCCTCTTGTCCCTTGAAACAGAGTGTGAATGGGAAAGGCTTCAACATGTACCCCTATGAAATGGGACACCACTACAACACCTCATCATCATATGTCATTCATGCAATGGCGCCTGCTGAAGTTATTCCATTTGCGTTATTTTTTGGTATTTATCTTCAGGCAATATAATGTGGTGATAATATCATAACTGTACTGTGCATTTACACCATATTCAATAGCCATATTAATTTATGTAAACACACATAAACAACACTAACATTATAGCAGACACTGTAAAAAACTAATTTCCAGCCCCTAGACTTTTCTGAGTATTTGAGTGTCTCTGAATGCTGTGGGACTACTATACAGGAGTTACTATTAGAAATTATATAGAGCCAAATTTTGTGGTTTTTATTTTAGCGTTCTTTTTTAAAAATGATGGTAAAACACGCCAAAATGGCAAAACAACGCCATTTTGAATATATTAAAACGTAATCTTGTTTTTTTTTTTTTTTTGTAAAAATCGTATTAATGACAAAAAATATACTAATTTGTGCATCTCTTGCCTTCTGGGTGCAGCCATGCTGCTGTTGTAGCTGGTGTATTCTGGGAAATATTCTTACCCCTTGGTTTCGAGTGTGGTCCAGAAAAATCTTCGTATCGACAGGTATCTAGCCCTTTCCCTTAGCCCTACGCCTTCAAGCTAAAGATAATTGGGACACCAATTCTAAGGGGATGGACTATAGGCTGATTTATACTTCTGGGTCAAGCGTACGCGTATGCTACGGCGCAGTCTACGCGTTGACGCATAGCCCTACGCCGTGGCTGTCGGCGTCGGTGTCGCTGATGTGCACCTCTCAAAAAATATAACTTCACGACGCGTAGCCAAGCTCTGTGATTGTTGGCTTGGTAGCACTGACGAGTCTGGGTGGTACCGAGAGCCGTGCGAGCGGTGCGAGCCCGATGGAGCGATTGTTTACAAGTGAGGAGTCCCGTGTTTTGTTTTGTGTTTACCTCATAGTTAAAGTTGTTGCACGTCCACCGGTTTCTGCCTCAAAATGAGCAAGTTTGAGCCACTTGTACATTCAGGAAGCGTTCAAAAAAAAAACAGCAAAAAAACTCGACACAGAGAAACATTAACACCTCACTGCCATCTAGCGTTTCAGGAGTGTTAATGCAGACCAACAGAGACAGCATGCAGAAGTATAAAAGCACGGCTACGCGCGTTGCATGCGCCGTGGGTTATGACGGTCACTTGACGCAGAAGTATAAACCAGGCATAAGGGGTAGAATTGGACCTTAGAGTCTGAGTTGTAGTTTAAATAAAAAGAAAATACATTGCTCTCTGAGAAACTGAGGGATTGATTACTATACGGTCTCTGTTTCTATCTGATGGTAATGTCACAAACAATGTAATGTCAACTGTCAATTGCTTCTGCAGTTTATAATACAAAGCATCTCTATTTAATATTACTACAATTTATATTACATGTAATTTCATTCATTCATTTTCTTGTCTGCTTAGTCCCTTTATAAATCCGGGGTCGCCACAGCAGAATGAACCTCCGACTTATCCAGCACGTTTTTACGCAGCGGATGCCCTTCCAGCCGCAACCCATCTCTGGGAAACATCCACACACACACACTCATACACTACGGACAATTTAGCCTACCAATTCACCTGTACCTCATGTCTTTGGACTGTGGAGGAAACCTGAGCACCCGGAGGAAACCTACGCAAAAGCAGGGAGAACATGCAAACTCCACACAGAAATGCCAACTGAGCCGTGGTTCGAACCAGCGACCCTGCGACCTTCTTGCTGTGAGGTGACAGCACTAGCTACTGCGCCACTGCATCGCCTACATGTAATTTATTGAACAATAAAATTTATCCAACCAAATATGCAAGTTTGCTTAGTACATTAATTAAAAGGATAATGACCGTGTTTTCATTCAGCATAGAAGTCAGAGTTATTAGCTACTCTTTATATTTTTGTCCCCAATTTCTGTTTGACAGACAGATTTTTTTAAACCCATTTCTAAACTTAATAGTTTTAATGACTCATTTATAACGACTGATTTCTTTTACCTTTGTCCTAATGACAGTACATAATATTTCACAAAAAAAAATTTTAAGCCATTTTTTATGCAGCTTAACGTGACATTTACTGTAAAGGCTTGACTAGGTAATGGTTATGGTAATTAGGAAAGTTATTGTATAACGATAGTTTGTTCTCAAAGCAATCCAAAAAAAAAAATTTTAGAGGAGCTAATAATTTTGACCTTAAAATGGGTTTAAAAATTAAAAGCTGCTTTAATTCTAGCCAAAATAAAAACAAATGAGACTTTGTTTTAGTACAAACTAAAACTTTGAATCTATTCAAATTGTCCATAACAGGTGACTATGAACAAACATTGCCTTTAAATATAACCTAAATTAATTGAATAAGTATCTGTAAAAGGAGTCCTCTAACGCAAATATCTGAATATCTAAATAAGTACATTCTCACCTAAAATAAAAGTTCAAAATGTACATTATGTGGTCCAAAAGCGTGTGTGCATTAGCAAAGATAATAATTCATTCATTCATTTTCTTGTCGGCTTAGTCCCTTTATTAATCCAGGGTCGCCACAGTGGAATGAACCGGCAACTTATCCAGCACGTTTTTGAAACGCAGCGGATGACTTTCCAGCCGCAACCTATCTCTGGGAAATATCCACATACTCTCATTCACACATACACTCATACACTATGGAAAATTTAGCCTACCCAATTCACCTGTACCGCATGTCTTTGGACTGTGGGGGAAACCGGAGCACCCGGAGGAAACCCACGCGAATGCAGGGAGAACATATAAACTTCCCCCAGAGACACAAACCGAGGCTCAAACCAGCGACTCAGCCAACTTCCTGAAGTGAGGCGACAGCACTACCTACTGCGCCACTGCATCGCCCGATTATATTAATAAGCAAATTAAATAAAGCACTTTGCTCAACTATCCTAGTTGTTACGTGAAATGGCATGATGCAGCCAAGTACATATAGTGGTGCCCTGCTGTACATTTCTGTGCTCTGTGCTCAAGCTTTAAAGAAGCATTATTATCTAAGCCATTGCTGATTAACAGTTGTGCTATAGAGAGAAAAGGAGAAGTGGGGGTCCAAAATAATCAGTAAATAGAAATTGACCACCATCTGTGTCACATCATCTACCTCATTATGGAAGGCTGATGACCATTGATCTTTCTCAACACACTCTGATCTACAGAAACAAGAGGGGAACAATCTCATTTCCTCTCGTAGGTCAGGGTCACATTCAGATCATTTGGGAACTAAGAGAGCTAGAGCACACATTTAGAACAGCAGCATTAGCGGACAACTAAACATGAAGAATTGTTTGAGAAGATAATACTGCGAGGGCTTTTCTAATGAACCTCTTTTAGTGAATACTCTCTCATTTCCTGATAATATTACGAGGCCACACATTGTTTCCATGGGATTAAAATTACCCATGGAAATAGGTCATCATTAGTGTGCTTGTGCAATTAGCAAAAAGGCGTGAAATGGCGAAGAACAGCTGTGCCGTGGCTTAGTGTGGGATGCGGCTGGCACACGATAAAGGATGTGCGATAAATAACCTCATTTCATAACACCACATGTCAGCTGGGTTCATTTACAATCTACCATCCGATACGACAGATACAGACCAGACATGCCTCTCTTTCATCAGAATGCATTATGCCCAAAACTGTCTGATGATTCCGAGGCTTTCCAGCACGCCAATGATTTGAATGGAAAGCGAGGCTGGTTTAAAAAGACATTAATCGCCATGCATGCAAATATGGCTGGGGAATATTTGCGATTGCATCAGTCATTGCATCACCTTCATCCCCAAAGAGGATTTGCCGTACATCTCCTCATATTTCGGGTGGCTGTCTGGGATAACTGCAGTGTCATTTATTTTCTCCAAAGTTCACGCAAACCTATTTCGGAGTGCTGTATTTTAAACTAATTGACTGTACAGTGCTCATTCTGGCAAGCCGGCGGAGTAAGTTCTAGCCAATTTATGTTGCCTAAAATAATGCACATTTTAAAGAGGTGTTTTTTGGACATGCTTCATAAGAAGCCCATTAATTAGACGCATTTGGGCCACACTTTATTCAGACAGCACGCAGGAGCTGCATGTTCGCTTCTCACCCTCTCCATAGAGGCCTGTTGTTTAATTGTTGGCAATTTACCCTCTGGATCATATTTTTAGCCAGAGGGACTTGAGTTTCACTGTGTCGATCATGTGTGGAGAGCTTCATCTTCACAACAGACCAGCGTCCCAACCTGTCGATCATGCTTGGAAAGAAAGCAACTTGATAAATTAGCCAAAAAGTGAATGTCTATTGAGATTTTACTCGCTCTCTCTCTCACTTTCCAATTAGTAAGCATATAAATATACAGTTTGAGATATAGATAATATTGCTTTACGAAGTCAAGCAAAATATAAGCCTGTCAAATCATTCAATAATACAGACATGTGTTCCAGTAGATATCTTAATCTCATTAATTCTGGCCAGTCCTGTCATAAATAATTATTATTACACATTAATATTACTCATAAAATTTGACAGCCCTAAAAAATACTATTTTGTAAAATTGTTTCAATTCATATGGCATTTGTTACCCATGAAGTAGAAAAAGAGAACAGTGTTTCCTCTTTTGGTGAAAAACGGGAAAAATAGCACATCAATTTGTTACTGGAGGAAAATGAAAAGAGTAAATCGCCCTTCACCCTCTCCATAGAGGCCTGTTGTTTAATTGTTGGCAATTTACCCTCTGGATCATATTTTCAGAGAGAGAGACTTGAGTTTCACTGTGTCGATCATGTGTGGAGAGCTTCATCTTCACAGCAGACCCGAGTCCCAACATGTCGATCATGTTTGGAGAGAAAGCAACTCGATATATTTGTGCAGAAAGTGAACATCTACAGTCTGCAGTTGGAGATTTCACTGCTTCGCTCTCTCTCACCTCCCAATTAGTTAGCGTAACATACGAGAATATCGTTGAGGGATTAATAACTGCTCTGTAGATGGCAAAAGCGCAGACAGATACCCAAACAGCCAATCAGGCTGGCACCTTTCACGTCTCATTTCCTCTCTCTGGAGCCTTGGAAAGAAAAGAAGACACTGACAAATCTAAAATGAGAGATAAATTAGATTCAGATGTGGCGGGTGTTTTGTTATTATGATGAGCTTGGCCAGTATCATATTTTCCACGTTTGAAATAAGCTAGTCTTGTCTAGCGAAAGGAAAGCTTAGGCTGAGGAGTCGTTTGTCATTCGTTTTCCGCCACATAATTATTTTGGGTCGCGTCGATTGAATATCTGATTCAGCTAATGAATTCGGAGGATTAATTTCACTGCAACAAGGCATCAATTGTTTCCAGTAAAGGGATGCTGAGTGCAGGGATGCCGCACAATGTTTTTTTCTTCAGTAAACTGATCATCTACTGTTTTGTACTAATGGTGTTTGCGGAGGCCTGCATTGATCTGCAGGCTCTCTATTTTGCGTTGTCCAAACGATATCTGAGATGGGTATGAGTAATAGCAAAGTACACGGTCCCGTCTGTCCACCGCAAAGATTTGTTGTGGCCAGGTAGTAATAATTGCGAATTTGCTAAGGGAGGTTTATGGGACTCGGTTCCACTGTGGGCTGCCGGTCTGAAACCTTGGCGGTTGACGGTTGTGTTGTTTGTGTCGCTTTGCATCACTTGTGTAGACGAGTGGCTTTATTGGCTGTGACATAACAGGCAGAAGGAGGGAGAGGAAAGTTCACGACATTCACTGTGCTCTAGGAAGGTTACAGATAGCACTGGATCCATTATGAATAAATAGCAAGTAGGTATCCAGGTTGCAACATACTGTACAGATGTTTTTTTGTGATGATTAACTAGAAGTATATAAAAAGTATGATAAAAAAAAGTATTTATTATAATAAATACAATATCTCCATGACCTGGCAGTAATTCCATCAGAATTGCTGGTAACTTTTTTGAACATGTACATGACAGTAAGGGGTTTCACTTTGTTAAATAATAGAAGTCTCAAGTAGACATTTATAAATAGTACAAACTACTAAATTATTTTCAAGAAATCACAAACAAAAATAAATAACCTTTTATGTCAAAAATGACACATTTGTCAGCGCCAATAGCCTAGTGGTTAAGTGCGCTGACATATAACACCATGGTGCTCATGGCGACCCAAGTTCGATTCCTGGCTCGAGGTCCTTTGCTGACCTTCTGCTCCCGATACTTTCCTGTCTGCAACTTCTACTGTCCTGAAAATGAAAACCTGCTAAAAATAATTATAAAAATTGACAAATATTTATACACTTTATGCAAATATCATTCATATGTATATTTTATACACTACCTAACAAAAGTCTTGTCGTCAATCCCAGTTGCAAGAGCCACAAATAATAACTTCTACTTGATCAATTGAAAAAGTGGCAGAAGGTAATTTTTCGAATAAATTATCTGTTAAACTGCGTACCAATCATCACATATCCTGCAGAAGAGATATTAGTACCCGCATGGACCCAAGATTCTTACAGAAATCAGTTAAGTTTGGTGAAGGAAAAATCATGGTTTTGGGTTACATTCAGTAGGGGACTGTGCGAGAGATCTGCAGAGTGGATGGCAACATAAACTGAGGTATCAAGACACTTGTGCTGCCCATTACATTACAAACCACAGAAGAGGGCAAATTCGTCAGTAGGATGGCGCTCCTTCTCATACTTCAGGCTCCACATCAAAGTTCCTGAAAGCAAAGAAGGTCGTGCTCCATGATTGGCCAGACCGGTCTCCAGAACTGAACATTATTGAACATGTTTGAGATAAGATGAAGGAGGATGAATTAAATATGAATCTAAAGAATCCTAATGAACTCTGGGAGTTCTGCGAGAATGCTTTCGTTGCCATCGCCAGATGACTTTAATAATAAGTTATTTTAGTCGTTGCAGATATGTATGGATGCAGTCCTCCAAGCTCATTAGATATTTAGACACAATATTTTTTTTTTTTTCCCACTGGTCTATGATTTTATATTCTATACTGTACATTATTTCTGTTAAGTGACAAGACTTTTGTCTCAGCAAAGTCCTTACTGCCCTAACTACATTTTTAAAAGTCCAGTCATGATGATATTTTAATTTTGGTAAAATAAGCGTAATCTAGAGACCTTTAATCTAGAGACATTTGCCTTTCACATAAGCCACTTCTAATACCAAACGATCAACTAAAAGTGCAAAGTTATTATTTGTTGTTCCTAAAACTTGGATTGGAGACAAGACTTTTGTCAGGCAGTGTACCTATATTTTAATAAATATTATAGAATACTTGTTTATATGTGTAATGGTACTGTACTACTTTATCCTTACTGTTTAGCTCAATAAAACATGCACAGATGCTTTTTAACACAACCCCTCATCATTGTCAGATTTTTATTGTAATTTTTATATAATTGTAACTTAAATATACCATTTAAGATATAGAGAGTATTGCTTTGCAAACAACAGTTAGCAAGAAGGGGGCAACATATAAGACAACTGAAGCATTATTTAAAGTGCATGTGTTGCAGACATTAAATAAGTTAATCTCATTTATTCTGTCCTGTCTAATCATAACGAAATATTATCACACTTTGACAACATAAAAAACAACATTGTGTAAAATCTCTGTTTCAATGTGGCATGTGGCATTTGTTACTCAAAAATAAGACAAAGAAAAGAGTATATTTTTTTACTGGTGAAGAAAATGAAAATATAGAAAAATAGAGAAAATTGCACTATTCTTTTTCTCCAAAACAAATAAGGGTTGGCATGGAGGCTTTGTGGTTAGCACTATCACCTCACCGCAAGAAGGTTGCTGGTTCGAGGCCCAGCTGGGTCAGTTTGCATGTTCTCTGTTTTCGTGTGGGTTTCCTCCGGGTGCTTTGATTTCCCCCACAGTCCACATGCGGTGAGTGAATTGGGTAAGCAAAATTGGCCGTAGTGTATGAGCATGTATAAATGAATGTTGGGTTATTAATTATGGGTGTTTCCCAGTTCTGGGTTGTGGCTAGAAGGGCAGGTGCCTAAACCATATGCCAGAACCGTTGGCAGTTCATTCTACTGTGGCAACCCCTGATAAATAAGAGACTAAGCTGAAGGAAAATTAATAAAAAAAAAAATAAAGAAAATGACAAAAAGTGAACAAATTCATTGTAGCCCTTACAAATTATTAGTATTTTTATATTTTCACCGCACTAAACCACCCCACAGTTGATTTGACTGCAGCTACATATTGGGTGAGTTGTGTAGCTCACGACCCTGAATGTGCATTTTTAGACAGATGGCCCACTGGGGAATCATCCTGTGCTCCTTAGAGTTCATACAGGCCTCACTCAAACACAAACCAGAGGAAGCCTGTTAGTAATGAGAAAAAACTCTTCCTTAGCCACTGGCAAACTGATTGAACTGATGAAATTGAGGAATTTGAGGAATTACTATCAGTTTGTAGATCTACGTCCTAGATTAAAAGAATATCAGATCTGACTATCAAGTGGATTAAATCTTGTTTTGCAGATATTTCTATTAATTAAGGAACAAATTGATAGGGTAATTCATCCCTCACACCATGTCCTAACTACACACGAAATGGCAAGATTTCAGTAACAAACAATTTGGCTGTGATGCAACAAAATAGAAACATTTAAATATCAGCCACTGTACTCCCATCGAAGTGGAAAAAGTATAATCTAATTCAGTGGTTCTCAAACTTCTTTCACCAAGTACCACCTCAGAAACAAATTGTCTCCCCAAGTAGCACCATAATGACCAGTATTGAAATAAAGTAGCGTAGTTGGCCAAATTAAGCAGCTACAGAACTGCACAGTTCGAAAAATGAGGCAGAGTCATATTCATATTTATACAGTTTTTGATTTTGAAATACATATTGCATGTACATATGACATAATTGTGAAACTTTTTGAAATCTAAACATTAACTTGTATGTAGATTGGTTTTTCCCAGAGGATGTCAAGCTGACAAAATACTGCTGCACTCTGATACACGTTTTATTTATGAAGAAATTTAAAAAGCACTGCAGTTTTTAGGGTTACTGTGTTTGTCTGAGATATTTAGTCTAAAGAAATTATATTCTTTACGATATATGAAGCTGATCAGTCGGTTCATGTCACGTGACTCGCGGTGCGGCATTCTGAAAAGTTAAGATGTTTTTTAATTGTATACGCCTGGAATACGCTAGCACCACACACCTCTTTCTCTAATTCTGCGCCAATTGGATTGAGCAGCTGATGATAGTGATGCTATAAAGTAAACATTTATCGTATCCTTTAGAGAACAGCCAATGCTGATCACATTAGTGTTATCGTATGCATCAAATGATTAAAATTGTATTCATTTTTTTCTTTCATTACTCAGTGATCCCTCTGCGTACCACTAGAAGTAAGCCTGCGTACCACTAGTGGTACACGTACCACAGTTTGAGAACCACTAATCTAATTAATACATTCAACCTATTTAACATTATTAATTCTGAAAGACACAGATCTGACTTTCATTTTAAACTATCTAGTTATTTTATTTTCAAAATCTGAGGTGAACATTCTGCTGCTGCTTTTACTATGGCAATAAATGTCACTTCTATTGGCATTGAAACTCCCATTGGTAGCATTTAACAGTGAATAAAGCACATTATCTGTACCTGAGGTGATAATTGCCATCTTGGTAAATGCTGTTGTTTTGCTGCGATGTCGCTGAAATAAAAACTGTTTCTAAAATACAAATTTCACACATCACTGTCGCAGATGACTAGGACAAAACTCGCTTGAATAACACACTATATTGCATCACATATAGTTTGGACACGGTCTGTGTCAGTATTTAAATGTTCAAATTCAAGTCTAAAGGCAGTAAAGAGCATTGACCATTGCAGTACAGTAAATGACAAATCCCACATTCATCTTTGAATTATAGTGTATAATCAAAGCTGTCATATCCTGTAATGCATTGCTTTTAAAGTAAATAAAGAAAACAAAAGTGGAAAGAGAGTTGATGCGGCACACAAGGCAAAGAATGTTGGACGGAACATTTTGGACCAGATACTTACAGTTAATGCTTTTTCATTTCCTCCCACTGCCCAATTTGTTTATTGTTAACTGATTTCTTAATCGTGGAGTTCATAAAATCCAAGAGGAAAAAATTAGTTTGGACTCCCCCTGAGAATGCAGAATCAGTCCAACATTTCTTCATAGCACTCACCAAATTTATGCCAGCAAGGATTCATTTCAAAACAACAAGTTTACAGGTTTTTCTCACTGGTGCAGATCGACAGTCTCCAAACTCCTCACTCCTCTTAAAATACCAAAAGAAAGAGAGATTTCACTGGACTCCACTAAACTAATCAAAGCATTGCCGCTGACACTATAGGGCACAATGATCTCATTTACATATGCTATTCTTACTAAATATTTTCCTGGAACAGGAAACAGCCAAGTGATAGGGGTGGGCAGGTCGATGCTTAAGTATCGATATTTTTAATACTGGCAATTTATCAAAAGGATCAATAGCTAAAAAGAAGTATAGATCTTTTCAATGTTTTTTTTTTTTTCTCAATGAGTGATCACTGATTTTAATATCTTAATAAGAGTATTACATTATAAAACTACAATAATCTTCCACTGTATCTTCATTAATGAGTCAGTGTTTTCTCACAGAAACACACTTTTAAAGCACACACACACAACATTCACACCCAGTACAAGGCTGTGGTCATCATGACTCCACCAAAAAGAAGCATTACTTGTGTGCACTGTTCAAATTTACCACCATTTGTTATGTTCGGGATGAAAACATCCACTGATATAAACTGCTGATTTTTTTTTTTTTTTTTTTTTTCAGAAATCTGTTTATCAACCTCAGATCTAATTAAAACTACACATTTATTATTATTATTATTTTTTATTTACTAAATTATTATTATTTATTTTTTTTATTGTTTAACTCAATAATTTAATAATACTCTGGGCAAATTTAGTACCCTTTTCTGTGGGAGGAAAGCATTTTTCTAAAATAAACTGCTGTAAAAATGCATCAGATAAATATATTTTTTTCAAATTATTTTTGCACAAATCTGTTAATCAACCTCAGTCCAGGGGCCTGTTTCAGTAAGGAGGTTTAAACAACTCGGAGTTTAAACTTGAACTCTGAGTTGATTTACAGAGAGATTAAAAACTCAGAGTTTTCGGTTTCAGAATAGCTGATCTGAGCTGGGTCAATCAACTTTGAGTAGACCAACTCAGAGTTAAGCGCGTGCACCGTGACTATAAAAAGGCATTATCAATAGAGCGCAGATATTACGAGTGACCATGGCAACATCTTAAGAAAAGAGATCACCATTTCTTTCTCCGGCTGAACTTGATCTGCTCATGCAAAGTTATAGCAAATATGAGTGTATATATTTAAAAAGAAGCAACCATCAGTGAAACAGAGACAGTTAGCATGGGAAAACAGCTGCTCAAGTTAATGCCTATTTTTAATTTTAAGTATTTAAACATTTAAATATAATGAAATAAGTAATATAATGTGTGACGTTTATACTTTTTTTCCAAACTTTTATACACTTTTATCAGTTTTAATAGATTTAACAGTGCACTTGTTGTGTGTCTGCCTTTTTATTGATCAAGTGATAGAGGTTGATATAACATTAAGAAGGTAAGCAGTAATAAAATAATTTTTAGACAGAATAATAATCCCATTAATCTAGTAATAGTGCATGTCGAAGGTTAAGCTAATTATTTATGAAAAAAAGGAAAAGCCTCGTACGTGACTTTGTTCTGTGTGACAAAAATGTAGGCAATAGCTGTGTTTCCATCAAAATATAGGCTATTACATAAATTTGTGCAAAACTGGAATAACGCCTAAAAATAAAGCAGCGTTTTTATCCAAAGAGTCAAAGAGAACACAATCGTCACTTCCTGATTAACTTGCGCCAAATATCAACAGTAAAAACAGAATTTACTGTGGTAGAATAAGCTGCGTCAATGATTTTTTAAATTTAAATAATGTACTTACGCCTCAGAAGACAATTGACAAACAATGAACACGTGGGGGCATTTAAAGCCAGACGCATGTTGACACGCTCCAGACGCTCGGAGGTAATTAATAATATACACTAATACTGAAACAGTTAAGGCATTTTAGAATGACTAAAACAACATTTAAGATGTTCTACAGTGTGCTCAGCCTGCTGGTTTGTCCATTCACACACATTTACATCATCATCTTTAACAAACCTTTTTTTAATGTACATACTGTAATTTGTTAAGTGCACACAAGTTTATGTGCATCTTATCAAATAAAAGTTTAACCTACTCAGTTATGCACATGTTTTATTATGCGTATTTTCAAAAGTTATGTGAATCATGACGTTTCCATCAATTGTTTTTATGGGCATCTCCAAAATGAGCTCTAAAATAGGTGTGTGGAAACGTAAGGCTAAGGCGAGAAATACGCTTCATCTTTAAAAAAGGGGAGGAGACCGACAGAAACTCAAGAGTTTAGAGAATAAAACCTGCTCTGGACCAGGTTAGATTTTGAAACGGAAAACCCAGAGTTTCTCTCATTTCAGGGTTAAAATACTCTGAGTTTTCACTTAACCTCCTTTCTGAAACAAGCCCCTGATCAAAACTATTACATTTTGTACAAAATTACAGCATTTTAACTCTTTAATTGCCAAGTTAACAAATGGTGTGACCAATTTATTGAAAAACCATACAAAATGACATTTTCAATATAAAAAGTAATTGTGGACTGGATTTTTGAACCTTTTATCACAGTCTTGGACATGTGAATGATAGATTCTTTTTTTTTCTTTTTTTTTTCTCTAATTTACTGTTGAGTGCTGTTTTTGCCCCATTAACTCCCATTATAACCAGATTTGATGGTGCATAAATACAAAGTCTTTGTTTTTATTTACTCAATGTACTTCTGAGAGCTGAGATGCATATTTTGAATGTCTCAGACACATGAAGGTAAGTTTGCAAAGGTTACTCTCACACATTCACAGACACACATACACACACTATAATTTGCTGTTATACTCCATATAAAATCCAGAAACTGTGTTTTGTTGCACAGGCCTATCTAAAGGGTTAATGGTGCCAACTGATGATCAACAGTAAAAATGACAATTTTGACCTCTTCCCAACAGGAAAAACAGCCAACAATCAAAAACAGCCACTGACACTAAATTAGGAAGAAACACACAAAAAAAAAAATCTATTAAAAACAATGCATCAAAGGCAAAGTTGTTTCACATCTCCAAGACTTTGATAAAAGGTAAAAAAAATAAAATAAAATCCAGTCCACAATTACTTTTTTATATTGAAAATACATAATTTACCATATCAGTGGTAGATAAAATACATTAAATACCAAATCAATGATTTTGTTTCTAAATTTGCCAATTAAAGAGTTAAAATGCTGTAATTTCCTAAGCAACCCGGTAGTTTTGATCAGGACTGAGGCTGATTAACAGATTTATGCAAAATATATTTGAAAAAAAAAAATATCTGATGCATTTTTACAGCAGTTTATTTTAGTAAATATTTTCATCCCACACAAAAGGGTAGTAAATTTGCCCAGAGTAGTATTGTATTATTGAGATATTTTAAAAATGTATATGCTTTTTTTTACTTAAAAAAATGACTGTTGACACTCTTTTTTGATCCTGTTTTTTTTTTTTTTTTAAAGCATTTTCTCAAAATATGTGTCAAAATAAGATTTGTCACCAAAAATATTTCTGCTAGCTAAAACACTCAAAACCCTCCAAAGTGGATGAAAACATCAGATTAATCCCAACAGCACTTGAGGGTTAATCTGGAGTTATTTTACTATAATGACAAAGCTTCGTGTGACACTTGTCATACAACAGTACACCACTGATCAGTCAAAACAAACAAAAAGGCTCAAAAGAGAGTGTCAACAGTCATTTTTTTTTATTTAAAAAATAAATAAATAAAAAAATAAAACTTTTTCTTTCTTTTTTTTTTGCCAGATTAGTGCAATTATTATTATATTTTTAAATAAATAATGTTTTGTGATTTTAATGCATGTGAAAAGTAATTATGTCTGTTTTATTTAAGAATAATACTGAAGGTGATTTTAGTGTTTGCTGTTTGTTACAATGCCTTTGCCTGTCTTTATTGCTTTGCTACTTTCTGGTAAAAAAAAAAAAAAAAAAAAACATAGCTTTACTCACTCAAAAACATAACTTTACTTTTGGCATGTCTTCTAACTTTAAAAAACAACATTTACTCTCTCGCTTGCCAGAAAAAATGAGGTATGCACCTTCTCAGGAGGTCTAGTGACTCATACACAATGTTAGGATATATTACAATAAAGATTGTATATTTAGGGTAATAGTTTCAATATGATGCCAGAACTGTAATTCATAAACACAAAATTCAATTAACCAAATAAAAACATCTGATTAGTTGCTTTATCGAATCTTAATCAGCTTGTGGCATTTTACTCCAGCATTTCAGGACACGTGATTGTAATTTTCAAATGTCAGCCGGAAAGCCCATTGGCATCCATTATGATGCTGTGTGACTTTCTTTCCCATGTGAGCCGTGCGTGAGCCTGCTGCGATGCATGAGCCATTGTGAGCATGGCAAACGGTACACCAAAACAAACAGCATTCAGGTTACAGGCCAATCGATCTCCAGTCATCAGCCATGTGCGCGTGGCGCCACTGGATGACCAGCAGAGCTTCGGGGAAACCCAACCTGCCCCTAATGAGACAGCACCCCAGCTAGCCACAGATAATTGATTTTGGTCAAAAAGGCTTTGTGTCACAGGAAACGGGACAAAATCTGGAGGCCAAGATGGACGCAAAGATTTAGAGCAAACTGATAAGAGCTCAGGACAGGACATAATCTATTATTCATCCCTCTCTGCTGACATTCCAGGAATATGTGGGGCAAAAAGTCTCTTTTTTTCTAGCTAAAATTACTGGATGGAAAATGCTTGATCAGACCGATTAGATTCCCTTTAGCGCTCAACTATACCCATGAATACCTAAAGCAAAATAAATTCAAAACTTTTTTAAGGGACGTTAATAAATACATATTGCAAACAATTTAGACAGTTTTATTGTACAAAGCTTAGTGCAGATTTAACAAATTTACATTTGTGTAAATCAGACTTGGCTGTAATCGAAACATTAATGGCGAATATTCTACTTCATTTTTTGCATACAACAGAATGCAACTTAACGGTATGTATTAAGTGTCAGATTTTATTAAAAGTTAAATTAAACAACTTAAAAAGAAAGACTGTGGTTAGTAATTTTCCACAAAAAATGTGAAACTAAAACTAGTCTATAATCAAATAATAGTCACAAAATATAATCAAATGATTTATGTAAGTAATGTATATATAATGTATGTATATTTTTCATTGGCTTAGTCTAATTTATTCATCAGGGGTCCCCACAGCGGAATGAACTGCCGACATAACCAGCAACGTTTTTACACAGCGTATGCCTGTAACGCAGGGGAGTGATACTGACAACAGAAGTTGGATCCAAATGCAGGTTTATTCAAAGTCAGGCAAGCGATGGTCAATTCAGGTGCAAACAGATATATGTAGACAATCCAGAATCATAGTCAAATAACAGGCAAAAGGTCAAAAGGCAGGCGGCAGACAAGGCCAAAAGGATAAGCTAGGCTAATAATCAAAAACACAGCAAAGGCAGACAAAGGCAATCGCGTTGTAATGTCACTGATACAGCTAACAAGACTCGGCAACATGTGTGTGGAAAAGAGGGGTTTAAATAGTCCAAATAATCATTGTGTGAGTGGCTTCAGCTGTGAGTGTGCAATCAGTGTGGATCTGGAACCGGTTGTGTGTGTGTGGCCTGACTGGGTGTTGTAGTCCATAACATGGCAGATATGTAGTTCAATAAGTGTGAATGTTTGTGTGTGAATGTTTACCAGCGACATCTGGTGGTTGTTCGCTGGTGAACATGACAATGCCATTCCAGCTGCAACCTCGTACTGGGAAACATTCATACACACTCATTCACACACATACACTTTGGCCAGTTTAGTTTATATAGCACATGTCTTTAAGCTGTGGAGGAAATCCACGCAAACACAGGGAGAACATGCAAACTCCAAACATAAATGCCCCAGCCAAGACTCAAAACAGTGACCCTCTTACTGTGGGGCGACAGTGCTAACCACTGAGCCATCGTGTCACCCTTATAGTTATATATAAGTTAATAAAAATACAAATAAAATAAAACAATATAAAACTAATAATACAGCAATACATAAATAATTAAGACATAAATAATACATAGTTCAGTCAATTAGTGGGTTTAAGGACTGGTATTGTTCATTGTTCAAATTACTTTTCTATTTTATTTTTTCACATACAGATAATGCAGATGTGTAATGTACATAGTGTAATTATGTAGTACAACCCCAAATCAGACAAAGGTGGGACAGCATGGAAAATGCAAATCAAATGAAGAAAGTAGTGATTTCCAAATTTACTTTGACTTGTATTACATTGCAGACATTATGAACACAAAATATGTTTGTTTTTTTTTCTGGTCAACTTCATTTCATTTGTAAACATACATTCTGTCCTGTCATCCAGACCTGTTACACATTCCAAAAGAAAGTTGGGACAGGAGCAATTTAGGGCTAGTAATCAGATACATTTAGTTAAATGATTTAATTTGAAACAGGTGATGTCAAGAGATGAACATAATTATGATTTGGTACAAAAGCAGCATCCAAGAAAGGTCAAGTCTGTTCCTTAAAAGAAAGACAGAAAGACATTTGGATGTTTCACATTCAACAGTGCATAACATAATTAAAAAATCAAGGAATCTGAAGGAATTTTAGTGCATATAGGACAAGGGTGCAAGCCTAAGCTGAACAACTATAATCTCCATTCCCTCAGGTAGCACTGCATCAAGAATCATCATTCATCTGTAAGTGATATCACCACATGGGCTCAGAACTACTTTTGCAAACCAGTGTCAAGTATACGATATGTAGTTTCATCCACAAATGCCATTTAAAACTGTCCTGTGCCAAAATGAAGCCCTATGTTGTCAAATGTCTAGAAGCACTGTTGACTTCTCTGGGTTTGAAAGCATTTGGGATGAACTAAGTGAAGTGGAATGCAGTGGAAATGTACTGTGGTCAGATGAATCAGTTCAGGTTTTTTTATTATTATTATTATTTATTTATTATTATATATATTTTTTGGAACAAATGGATGTCGTGTGGTTCAGACCAAAGAAGAAAAGAATCATCCAGACAATTGGTCTTAAACATTCCTGGAGGGCTCTGCACAGTTTAGCTCCAACCCACACATGCGTAATAATTTTCTAGTAGTCTTGAATACCTTGTTTAGTTGAATTAGGTGTGTCTAATTAGGGTTAAAGCAAATCTGTGCAGAGCTGCCACCCTCCAGGTTCGAGTTTGAGGCCTATGATCAAGACCGTTACCAGCAACAAGTCCAAAAGCCAGGGTCTGTCATGGTATGGGGTTGTGTCAAGGCCCTTGGCAAAGGTAACTTGCACTTACTGTGATAGCACCATTAAGGCTGAAAAGTATATAGAGATTTTGAAGCACAATATGCTGCCTTCTTTCCAGGGAAACCAATGCATGTTTCAGCAAGACAATGCAAAATCACATTCTGCACTCCTTACAAAGTCTTGCTGCAGAGGAAGAGTATACAGGTACATGACTGTTCTGCCTGCAATCCCAACCTGTCATCAATAGAGAATGTGTGGCACATTTTGAAGCACAAAATGCAACTAATACCCTGTGTTGCTTACTTTACGACTTGCAGGAAGATTGGAACAAAATTAATTTGAAACACTTCAGCACTGATTGGTGTTCAGTCGCTAACACCTTTTAGGGGTTGTGAAAAGGAATAGTAACATTACAAAATTGTAAATGATAATGTTTGTTTTATTATCTCCAATGAAATACAAATCAATGTAAATGTAAAAATTGATCGAAAGTGTTTTCCATACTGTCCCAACTTTTTTTTGATTTTGGGTTGTTTTTGTAGAGAGACACATAAAAACGTTATTAGGACAAATAATAAGAGAGGTGAGAATCAATACACTGTATGCTGCATAATATTTACACAGAAAAAGCATTTATTTGCATGTTCAAAATTGATCTTACTGTAGATGGTTAAGAAAAATAATCTTGTGATTCAAGTTTGATGAAATTGCATTTAGAAAACAGACTAATCTCAAGACATGGACATGGAAATGGCCTTAAACAATAACTAAATGCACTACAAAATGTTGTGTTTTCAAATGCATTCACAAATCACATTTGTTTAGTGCCAATTATGTAAAAGCAATTAAAACATTAAATTAATCTCCCTTTATATTCCACAAGAGGCAAAAAAACAACAACTTTTTTAACACCCTTAAAAGTAAATGGCACGGATGTAAAGTAATATTTTTATTTTATTTTTTTATTTTTTTTTTTAACTCACTACTTATTTCTCTGGAGTACCTTTAGATGGGCTCATTCTTTACATACTCGTTCTTTGAGTAGTATTTAGAACAGATGCTTTAACTCTACCTGGACTTTTATTTTTGTTAAGTAATGGGACTTTTACTTGAGTATGATTTTTCAGTATTCAAACCAACACTAGTGGTAAACAAACCTAAGTGCATCAGCTCATGTGTGATTTTGCACTTACACAAACATGTTATTATGCGACAAGAAGCTTTTGTTCCTGAAGGTACACCAAAAGTAAATTTTGGATGTCTTCCTTATCTGACCCATTCATTTCAGGTTTTGGAGTCTCTTCTAATGTTCCGATGAGTGGAATCAGATGTGTTTGATTAGGAACAGATTGAAAATGTGTATTGTTGGTGTGCCTTCAGGAACAGGGTTGGGAAACACTGCTTTAGTGTACATGCAAAGAGCTGTTGGCCCAGGCTGTGAATAATGTTCAGTTTATTGCACCTATAGATTGTTTCATTGGGCTTCAGTGCATTACCAGGAGCCAAGGATTACGATTGGGATGCATGTATTACTTATTTATTCATTTTTTATGTGAAAGTAATGGTACCCATTGACTTAAATTATATGTATCCCATAATACATCAGTTTCAGCTAAAATAAAAAAAATAAAAATCCTCTATACTGTCCTAATGAAGAAAAAAGTCTTTGGCCTGAGGCTGAGAAATTTAACAGGGAATTTTCATTTAAGGTGAACTATCCCTTTAAGTACCTATGTGCACACATTGCCTATTTTTCTATCTAAAATAACTGGACAGAAAACTATTTTATGCAGTGTGAAGTTGGGTGAAGCACTGTTCCCGGTAACAAAGGTAACACTTGAAATATTTTCAGTCTGACATACATCATTCATAAAGAAAGTTGGCTAGTTGAGAGCGAATAGACTCCCATTAGCGCTCCACCATACCCTTAACTCTCGGCTTGTCTTTGCCTGACTATGTAAAACGCACGGACACACTGTCTACTAATAAACCCCGAATGGCAATGAGGAGCTGCATAGAACAAACTGTCAGACCAAATTGGAAATCATAAAGTATTCTATAAATACAAGTTGTGTCTTGTCCTCACCTGGCCTAATTTATTCCATTTTCTACATGGAGCTGGTGAGTCCTCCTCCACATTAGGGCAGTTCATTTACAGTAGGAGTCTAGTGAGGACTAGTACATTACCATGGGGCAGAAGCCGGATCTCTAATAGACGGGAAGAGAACTGGAGGGCAGTTCCCACTGGTGGAATACTGATGATTAAGTCTGTCCTGGGTCCTAAGAGGAGAGTAAGTGCTGAACAGCCGTGCAGCCGGAGCTGGAAGACGCTTGTGCAAGCAGCCGGTGCAGAAGACTCAATGAGATAATGATGTACCTGTCCTCCACTATAACTCTAATCATGGCTCACCTCCACATCAGCCCTTTAGAAGGTCACTACTGATTCACTGCAAGGAATTAAATATCCTGTATTGTTTTAATGAAGGTTGGGAATTTTTAAGAAAGAAAAGAAGAAAGGGGGAAGGAATGAAACGTGTTAGGTGGAGCACAATTTTCTATGACTTTTATCATGTAACATGTCTACACTGCACTGTAAGAAAAAAAAAAAACTTGAACAATGGTCTTAAAGAAAATTCCAGTACATTTTATATTATATACAGAGATTTTGCACTGTAACAACACAATTTAAATTCAGCAATAAAATAAAAAAGCAATAGGCCTATCTTACTTACCAACAAATCATTGATATATGCAGTGCTCATCATAGTTAAATTCACTCCGTTTTAAAAATGTATATCTTTATCCATTTCCCAGTGAATATAGATGGTGTGTTCTGGTGCATTTAAACAAAACAGATTTATTAAACAGATATATTTATTAAAATAATGTTTTAGTCACCAAACATATTTTAAAATTGAAAGATTAAATTCAAGCAAAATAAAGCAAAACAAATTAAAACCAACAAAGTTTTTATTTTTTGCTTCTTTAGATTTTTCCTGGCAAGGCAGTGGCGCAGTAGGTAGTGCTGTTGCCTCACAGCAAGAAGGTTGCTGGGTCGCTGGTTTGAACCTTGGCTCAGTTAGCGTTTCTGTGTGGAGCTTGCATGTTCTCCTTGCCTTCATGTGGGTTTCCTCTGGGTGCTTCGGTTTCCCCCACAGTCCAAAGACATGCGGTACAGGTGAATTGGGTAAGCTAAATTGTCTGTAGTGAATGTGTGTTTGGATGTTTCCCAGAGATGGGTTGTGGCTGGAAGGGCATCTGCTGCGTTAAAAAAAAACTTGCTGGATAAGTTCATTCTGCTGTGGCAACCCTGGATAAAATAAAAGGACTAAGCTGACAAGAAAATGAATGAAGATTTTTCCTCTTTTTATTTTGTATTTTATGTTTTTCTATAACATAAATTTGGGTGTGCTCGTTTTTGGACGGTAATCTAATGTGTATGCACAAACATGATATTGTATAGCTTCCTAGTAAAAAAGAAAAAAAAAAAAAAAGATTTCTGAAGGGTGTACTCAAATATGCTGAGCACTGTATAAAACACATGATGATATTAAGGTTTTTAAAATATGTTTTATATATAGTTGAAGTCAGAAATATTAGCTCCCCCTGAATAATTAGCCCCCCTGTTTAACTCTAACAGACAGCAGATTTTTTTCAAAACATTTCTAAACATAATAATTTTAATAACTAATTTATTTTCTCTTTATCATGATGACAGTAAATAATATTTGACTAGATATTTTTCAAGACACTTCTATACGTGACATTTAAAGACTTAACTAAGTTAATTAGGTTAACTAGAAAGGTTAGGGTAATTAGGCAATTTATGCCTGGTTTGTTCTGTCAAAAAATATATAGCTTAAAGGGGCTAACAATTTTGACCTTAAAATGGTTGTAGAAAAATTAAAGACTGCTTTTTTCTTCTGGAGAAAGTCTTATTTGTTGCAATTTAGTTAGAGTAAAAGCAGCTTCAAACTTTTTAAAAACCCATTTTAAGGTCATTATTATTAGCCCCTTTAAGCTATTGTTTTGTGTAATAGTCTGGAACAAACCATTGTTACAAGCCTTTAAATCATTAAGCCTTTTAAAGTCCGTTTAAGCTGTATAGAAGTGTCTTGAAAACTATCTAGTGAATATTATTTACTGTCATCATGGTAAAGATAAAATAAATCAGTTATTAGAAATGAGTTATTAAAACTATTATGTTTTGAAGAAAATCTTCTCTCTGTTAAACAGAAATTGGGGAAAAAATAAACAAGCGCGCTAATAATTCAGGGGGGGGGTAATAATTCTGACTTTAACTGTATATGTTATACATACATAATTGTAAAATTTATTATTATTTGTTGCATCTCCATTCTTATTTTGTGAGACTCGCATGTATAAAACAGATTTTTTATTATTATTTGTTGCGTATTTCTAAAAAAATAACTACAAAAAACATGGTAGGTTTTCTTTTATTATCTTGGTCCCAATGTTATTTCAGAAATAGTAAAAGAAAAAACAGCACACGTGCACACACACACACACACACACACGCGCGCACAAATATTCTCATCACTGAAGAGGTGTAAGTCATTGTTTGAGTAAATTGCATTTTAATGTATTTTCTAATAAACTAATTGATCAGGCAAAATAATGATATTACATCATTGACCCATCCCCTTTTACAACAGAAACATTAGGCATACAAACATTAAGCCAACAATATTGCACTGGTGGGAACAAACGTCTGTTTGTAATGAATGTGAAAGCCAGTCAGAAGTAGGGTTACGCTGCCCAATACGGTCTAAAATTACAGCCTTTTCCGCTGCGCAAATTAATGAAGTCGACAAACACCGGCCAAATGTATGTGACCGAGCTTTAACGAACATCTGTGATGGTACAAAGCTCTGAGGGGAATTCCTCATAAAGGGCCCATACGACTAAATTTATGTCTCTTTCTCCTATTACCAGACCTTTAAATAATAGAGTAAAATAAATAGCATCCATTAAACCGATCGCATTGTGCTAACTGGAATTGTGTTTATTATGCTAATGGTACATGAAATTAAGAAAAAGACCTTGATGTCAGGAGAGCTAATTAATGGAGTTTCTGAGAAAGCGCAGAGATGTAATTCATTTCAGCCTAAGCGAGTCTCATTTGCAGTTGCATGGGTCCAAGCATTGCTGATTGCATGAGTTATTCTTGCAGATGTGCCACTCACAGCGAATTCCCTTCATTAGAAATGAACACCTCATTATATAAAGAAGCTAATTAAACATAATATAGCCCTACAATGACTCATTAACGCAAGCCTCCTGTACATAAGCGCTATGACTTCAGTATTTCAATGCATCTCTATATTTGAGCAAGCAACGTTACTAAAGACACTTATAGGGAAGGTAACACCTTTTCTCCATCCCTTTCATTGTTATTTTTAATCCAGCTGCCGTTTTTCTTTACCAGGTGCACCTGTTATGCTTTCAGTTCACAATTAATGAATCTGCACAGCGTTGGTTGCTAATGCACTACACTTATAATCAAATTCACTACATCTCATAGTGAGGATTCAGTAATTAGAATAATGCAGAACAAAACAAAACTATCCAGGCCACTGTATTGAATCTTAATTACACAAGTTACAGTTTATCCCTTCCTTTCCTCACTCGCCAACTTTATTCCTTCGCTAAGCCCCATAATTCATTGCTAATTACAAACGTTCCAGAATACACGAATGCTCAGAGAGAAGGTAGAAGTCATCAATCAAGAGTAAGGTTTTATTTCAGTAGCTGTGTTGTGTGCGACTGTGGGAAAAGCTGTTTTTACAGTACAGCACTAATTAGTGACTCTCACTGTCTAATGGCTACAGGTTGTAGCTTGCAAGTTCAAGATTTTCGGGGTAGACGTACATGCTCCTAATTCCACTCACTGTTATGAGTCTACACCCCGTGCACCTAGTCCTAAAAACTGATCTCTTCTGTGAGCACTTGATTGCAACCTGCTTACAGGCCAATTAATTCTTCAGCGCAAATTGCACACAGTAGGTCAAGCGTAGCCTTCAAGCAGTCACTATACCTTGATTCTGACCCTGATACGCTCCACTCAAATTAATTGAACTACATGTTGTGATGTAGTGCAGAGCATAAGATCTGTGATTGGTCAACTTGAAAACGTGATGACCATGGATGCGATGGTTAACGAGTGGTAAACAAGACTCACGTCTGAAGAGGATTCTTTTGTTTTGGGTTTATTTTTTATGATTAAAGTTGTTAAATGTTCACTGATTTCCACCTCTTCCTTAAATGAGTGTGAAAAACCTTTAAGTGGCATACAGACATCCCAAGTCTCCCGGAAGTTCCTTCCTAGAAGAATCTTTCCCCTGCAAATGCATAGAGACTCCCGGATGGCCGCAAACAAATGATAATCTCCAGGAAATCATGCATCTTCTGCCCGGTCCTCAAATACTTCGTGCACCCTTCTCCCCCATTCAGATACATCGCATGCACCTCACCCAGCCCCCTGCTCTTCAGATACGTCGTGCTCCACCCCTCAGTCTCCCGCAACCTCTGTCTCCCCAGAAAGGATTTTACCAATTTGGGATGTCTGTGCATGCATTTCTACTGTAAAAATACACAGTGTGTAAAATAGAAACTCCACTGCCTACGAGAGTTTTGTAAGTTTTATTGCCAGAATTGCAATTCAGTAGCATAAATACTCAAAATGGTGTCAGCTATGAGCAGAGGATATGCTGTGGGGAACAGCAATTACTTGACACAGAAGTATAAATTGGATTTTTCGCCATCATCTCTTCTAGCCATTTCGACCCAAACTCAATTATAAATTAAATAAAACAAAATCACAACACACAAGATCTCTCTATCACACCACACTTCTTTGTAAGATTTATGCTTTTTTATTTATTTATTTTTAATTATGTAAAGTAATTTGGTTGAAAGGCAGTTTGTTGGTGAAGTTGATGGTTTGATTCCCGACCTTTCTGTGTGGAATTTTTCTCATGTCTTTGTCCGTTTCCTCTATAGGTCCTCCGGTTTCCCCCACAGTCTAAAGATATGCGATATAGGTGAATTGAATAACCTAAATAACTAAATTGAGCTTGTGTGAGTGTTTGCGTGTGTAAGGGAGTTCATGTGTGTTTGTACTTTCTGGGCTGGGTTGCAGATGAAAGGGCATCCACCAGTAAAATATATGCCAGAGTAATTGGTGGTTCATTCCGCTATGGTGACGCCTGATAAAGTTGAATAAGCTGAGTGAGTGATCTTTTAAAATTGAAATTATTATTATTGAACTATTATACTACATAGAAATGTCCTGTCAGTACATTACTTAAGCTGACTTTTTGGTGTACTTGAGTAATACATGCTCCGCAGAATGGGAAATTAAGCTATTTTCAGGTTTGACCATGCATAAGTTGCTCAACAGCTCCCTCTGCTGCTCTTGTGCTTTGCGCTTTTGGTTGGCACAACAAACCATTCTTGCACAGCACAAGTCATTAATAAATGGGTTTCATAGTGCAGATCTTTCTACATCCTTTGAAAGCCCCTTCATACTGTGCAATGACTACAACTAGAATAAGAGTGATAAGCAAGCTGAACACTGCTGGGCAGTGCAAAGCAGCATAGCCTTTTTTCCCAACCCAGGCTCATTCTGATTACGTACCCCTATATGCATATCTGAAGAGAGCAAAATATGTCCTAGGAGCTACGCTCTTTTGCAGTTTTTGTTTTAGCGAATGTGCCAGAGGCTGCTATGTATGCTCTTTCAGATCTCAATTTTTTACGTGAGTGCCATTCGCGCCTGCTCTTCTAGCGTAAATCCAACAGAGGCCCCTGTCAACTGACTCACTGACTAATGGACGGACCGACCAAAACACTCTTCCCTAAACCCAACAAAGAGTATTTTAAAAAGCACCGATCGACCCACCCACCCCTTTCCCTACACCCAATCACTGTTTTGAGAAGCAATCCAGAAAAAAGCCTCCATTTTTTTCCACGTTTTCAGATTTTACTACGTTCTCACCGTTATTTACTTGTTTATTATTTTTATTTTTTTTTTTGGCTTCTGTTTTTGTCGTACCAGCTTTCTAGGAACCGTTCTTCTCCGGACTCAAACCTCATCATCACTGTCAACTCCGCTCTGCATCTCAAGTTCTCTAACGTACATGTCAAGCAACCGGACAAACTGGCAACAGCAGAATAGCTGTCCACATGGAGGTAAGCGGTCAGCTGGTAAGTGTGAAAAGGAATGGTGTCATACTGCCTGTAGCGTTCGTTTTAAAGACAAAATACAGCCATATGTAGCTCTGGCTACATAATTTGCGATCTCCGGAAATGATTATAGGGCTAGATTGTCAGAATGAGCCTATGCTGCTTTTTTTGACTGATATTTTTGCCAATTTCTTTCTCTTTCAGACAAAAACTGAAAATGCCATTTTTGTACTTTAAGGTTCAGTGGCCAAAAATATGACGCATTCCTACTTTATACAGAAAACCAGCAGCTTTACAGTATTAAACAAGAAAACCAGTGAAGATGTTCTCATTAAACCAGTTACAGTACCTTTTTTCTCATTTCAAGTATATCATTGCCTTTAGCTGAAGCTTCATACACAAGCTAACTTATACTACCCTTATAGCAGATCATAGTCTTCAGGGAGAAACCTTTTCTTTTCTCACTAATTCTTGTCAGCACCAACCCATGTAAAAGGTATTACAGTGAAAACACTGGTGTAATTCTGTGTTTGCACTGCTGCGGTTTAATATGTACACATATACTTAACCTATGATTCATAGCTTTCATTACTCCTGGCACAATGCTAATTAAACAAATATAGCTGGTTCATATCAGCCCACAATATGCATGTCACATAATTAGAAGAGTTCAATACACCATGTTCAAATAACACTCACTTCCCAGGCACTGTTTCATGAGAAAACATTCATTGTCCATTCTGCAAATTCATAGCCTCAGTCAAACAGACGCTTCAAGAAAAAAAGAGCCTCTTGGTGGAGGTTTAACTGTGTCTGCCTCAGTGTAACACAAAGCCTTCCTGAAAGTCTGGAGATCTGACAGTGGCTTGACGTTGAGCTGTGTTAATTACTGTAATGGCACACATTCTCATTAAGACATTGTTTACGTGTCCCGGGGCCTCATGGAGTCCAAGTGGCGGTCTTGCTCACTCGTAAGCCACTGTGTCGTTTTGTTGACGCGATGGCGATGGCCTTGTTAGTGTAGACAGCTGTTCCTCCCAGCCAAAGACAAGGCTGTGGCAGTGAGGGCAGGCTCCATTGGGTCAGGACAAGCAGCGCACAACTCGGGGAAATGGGGAGGACATGCAAGTGTGTGCCCTGTCTGCGGCAGAAATAGCAGCGTGCCACAAGGTGGGTTAATGTTAATGAGTAATTAGAGGAATGGGAAGAGGGTGCCCTAGGACACATTTTTCGCATCACCCCCCTTACTAAGTCCATGTGGCAGGCTCCCACGGACCCTCACCCTTTTCCAAAGCAAGCATGCATATGACCAGAATTGAGAATTGATGCCTGAAGCAGCAGAGGTGGAATCTGTGCCTCACACACGCATGCACATATACTGCCTTCAAGCACAGCTGCAAATATTGAATTTATGAGATCCAAACACATGAATGATCCTAGCAAAGTTCACCCTTAAGAATAAAGCTTCTGAAAGGAGGTTTCACAGCAATGCCATGGAAGAACTGCTTTTGTTTCCTGAAAGAAACTTTGAAGAAACATCTCTTGAAATGACTTTTTTTTTTTCTTAAAGACTATCTGAGGTATTAATACTTGTATGGCTTAATGCAACATAAATGATGTCCCCTTTTGAAATATGCAGTGGAAAATCCTTGAAAGATTTATGTTATTGAAAAAAAAACATTCATTTTGGACTATTGAGTCATTATTTTAGGTTTGCAGTGCTAGATGTCAAGCGGTTGCACTCAGTGAGTTACTTTTGCATTTTTTACATTAACACAAGATAAATACAATATACTGTACAATGCCACATTTATGGTGCAATTTTTAGTCAGGGTAACAAGAGAAGTAATGTAAGTCTTCAGTACCATCACTTTTCCCCACAAAAAGTTTAACCTATTAAGGCCCAAGCTGTTTTTTTAACATGCATTTCTTTTATTTCTCTTTGCTATTTAGGCTTATTCTAACCTAGTTAAAATAAAACTAAAGTATCATCTTTTGATATGATGTATTTTTTGAGAAAAATTATGTTCATATTTGTGGACTCATCATCTGAATTTCCATAAATTTCTATTTCTATTATTACTTTGAACGCAGCAGTTTTTTTTCCTGATTGTTTTTTTTATGCATTAATGCATTTTTGAACATGTTTTAACTATCAGAATAAAAAAAAGCCAGTTTTTGACAGTTAAAATAGTATTTGGGACATTTCATATGCTGCAAAACAGTTGCAGGATGACACTGTATGTCTGTGAAAAAATGTAAAACAAAAGACATAAGAGCTAAAATGTGCTGTCCACGTATTTGGCAACTTAGCCCTACGAGGTTAAACTAGAATGTCGAGTGAAATCTTTGCTGAAAAAATGGCTGTGACAGGAAACCGTATATCTGGAAGAAAATGTTCTTGATTAGCTCATCAGAGAAGCATGCTATACCTGCTCATTAACCTTTCTGATAAGCTTAGGTGAGAACATGTATACGTTTATCCTCTACTTAAGTCCACACAGCCAAAGTGGGATATTAGAAAGGAGCTCTATGTTCCCTCACCAAAAACCACCAAATCTAAAAGGAGGTCTATTTCACTTACTTCTGTCTGCTGCTCTGAATGCCAATCAGAATGTACCAACCAGAAGATGGTGTAGTAATCAAACCAGATGACTGCATATATCTGCCTTCTCTCTCTCTCAATCACTTAGAAAAAGTAAGAAGAGCAATGAGAAAGTGCAACATCCCTCCCACAACCTTTTAATGTAACACACTTTCAAACTGTGAATTATAGGTTAATTGTTCTTTTTTAAATATCTGTTATGTTGGTATTTAACCAACTAGTTGACACTTATGTTTTGATCACTTCTCGATTTGGAATCATAACAGAGGGGAAAAATAAACAAATAAATAAATGGAATATCTAGTTACCGTGTATGTTAAATTCAAGTGTGCTAAATATAAAGCTTTAATTTCAGTATCATCTTTAGGATCTTGCTGAAATTGGTATTCTTTGTTGAGCACCCTTCTGTTGTTGCTACAGAAAGGCTTTGAAAAACAAATTCCAGTGGCTAAAAGAGAGAAAGATTAATTTGTCATTAAGGCTGCGTCTAATTGCAGTCAATTCTGAGCAAACTTAAATTCAATTTATTCTCATTAAAATGAATATGCAGCACATTTCTCCCCATCATTGCTTTGAGCTCGCAGATGAGAACAAGGGAATAACTTCATCCTTATTAAATAGAGGGGAGTTTATTTGGCCCTATTGTAGCCGAGCCACTTTGATTTTGGCACAGATCGAAGAGAAGAGCAGCTGGAGGAGAAATCAAGTTGAAACCAAGCCTCGGAAAATTGACGGAAACGTGAGCGTAATAATATTTAATAATTAAATTCACACAAACAATGTAGAGCGAATAAAGTAATCTGCAAAAAACAAACAAAAAAAACATGCAAATGTCATTTGCATAATTGACACTGGTCCCCCCTCACCACACCGTCATCCCCATGCAGCACACCCCTCCCCCCATAAATGAATAATGAAGATAATAAAAGATGTTGCTAAAATTGGGCACAATAACAGCAAAATTTCATCAAGGCCCCCGCGCTCTGATTAATCTGCTCTTGCAAATCAGCACAGTGAGGAGAGAGAGGGCGGGAAGCGCGTGATTAACAACGCCGGGGACCGTTGTGCTGGGCACGCTGCCCTCCACGAGCCGCCCCTCCGCGCGCAGCTGCTGCGCTCGCGCTGTCTGGCGGTGCCGCCGCCCGGAGGAACACGACCAACTTTCCGCTGCCGTAATTTGTAATGTCGTTAACCCCTCGCGTACCGGCCCGTGGTTTAAAGCCTCATTAGGCCCTTTCCCGTTTCATATTCCACCTCCAGCGTACCTCTCGCTTAAATTAGCCGCGGTGTGGCCTACCTTGGAAACAAATGAGGGAGCCTGAGGCTTTTTTGTCTGTTTATGTGGGGGTTTGCCGTAGATATTGTCCCCAACTCCAGGCTGGTTCCTTAAATGATTCAGTGCGTGATGAAATGGAAACTAATTTTGGTTATTAGAAACCAGATTACTGTTTGTGTGATGTTTTGTTAGCAATAAAGATGATTTAATATGACCACCACACACTCTCAGGGATTTAAAAGTGGTTTAGCATCGAATGATTGAAAATCATGGACAAAGTATAAAACAATGATTTAATGTACTAGAACATTATTTTTGTATCCCTGATATTTAATAATAAAATTAAAAATATATAGGAATTATTATTATTTTGCACCAATGTGTGAATAAAGAACAATGCAAAAATTAAATTTTTCTTAATTTAAAAAAAGGTTTTGACAGGCCTGCAGATTGATTTCCTATGGAAATGACTAGAAAGGGTGTTTATATATATATATATATATATATATATATATATATATATATATATATATATATATATATATATATATATATATATATATATATATATATATATATCAAAAAGATATGGTGTTTACACATGCTTTAATTATATGCCATCTGTTGACACAATGCTGGTGAATGACAGAGTTTGTGCAAACATATCCATGTCACTGAGATGAGCTGCTTTTTATAACTGCTGTTTTCTCACCGCTGTCCTTTTTCTTGTGTATTTATTTTGTTATTGAGATGAAGGTGCATTGCACACATTTACATAATTATTTCTTTAAATGCAGTTCTCAACAGTATGGGCAGTGTCTAGATGTTTGTTACTAGTATATCACTCTGCTGGGTACTTATAAACTGTAGTCCATAACTACAAAATACAGGTGATTTTTGTTATTTTTGTTGTTTGTAACATAATCTAAATGACACTTTTTTCTGACAACTTTTTGAAGAAAGAAAATACATTTTATTGTTTGTCATTAGCAATATGAAGTGGATTAAACGCTATAGATTTTCCTATAAGGGGGTTTGTGAATAAGCAACAATGGGTTTAAAAATTATTAATTTAATTTAATTTAAATAGAGGTGATAAAACATTTAAAAACCAAATATATATATATATATATATGTATATATTAGAACCCATAATTAATAGATCCCATTAAATATAATTGAAACAATGATCCAAACTATAAATTTTAATATGTAATCTAGCAATTAATAAAAAGTAGGCTAACTGTAATCTGCTTATAAGTACTTAAAAATGTAATATATAATCTAATTACTACTAGGCCTGCTTCATTTTTTAATTATGCAATCCACATTACACATAATCCGTTACTATCCAGCACAGATCGCTAATATTTGCAGCTTCTTTTACTTTTATAAAATAAACAAATGAAAATAAAAACTGTGTGTACAGCAGTGCAGTTATTTATTAAGGAGTTGCCTTATATATTGTTCATAAACTCAACAGTTGTATAAATCAATTCAGAGATGCAGATAAATCTTTTTTATAAATATTTTGCAGAATACTTTTGTTGCTCTACTAAAGAAGGCTACACTTATCAAGATAATTGCAGATGCTTGTTTTTTTTTATAGCATCTATAACATATGTTGTCAGTACTTTAAAATGTTTAGTGTTTAAATGCATGTAATGCTTTACATTTTTAAGTGTTAAAAAGGTCCTATTTGTCTTATATTTAAATAATTAAGAGTTTAATTTCTATTGCATCTACGTTGAGATTTATATGGATTTTCTAGTTTTCAAATGAAGTAATAAAATAAGCCTGCTTAGTGTAATTAAGTTACATAAGTCAGATTTCAGACAAAGTAGTTTTGTTATTATAAAAATGTATGTAATAAGTATTTCATTTATTTCTTTTTTTTCGGTTTGTTTTTGTGAGTAACTTTCCCAACACTGGTCTCATGTTTATTATCTTGTACAAAGTTGCTGGCTGCAGTTCACATAATGACCACTGGTATCGCTAATAACCTTTCTAAATTCCACATATATATCCTCCTTTTAATCCGATGAGAAAACACAGCATGAAGTAATGGGCCACACAGACATCCTGTGTGAATGCTAAAGGAAATATGACTAGACAAGTGTTTTTCTCGCCCTTCCTCTCTTGGTCAAGAATCTGACACTACTGCCATCATTTAGATAATAACTGTGATCATCTACTAATGTTTACTAAGAATGAAAAGCAAGAACAGTCGTATATTTTCTTTTTTATAATCATAGTTAAGTCTGTCTTTAATAGTCAATTAGCTTAATTAAATTCATAACTGTGGAATATAGTGTTACTGAATGACAGAGACTCAACGTGAATTGAAAACAGGAGCATATTGTCCTTTACCTTGTTATTGTCCGTCACCTTGCAAGCTATTTTGGTCAATTTTTCATTCATTCATTCATTCATTCATTCATTCATTTTCTTTTCAGCTTAGTCCCTTTATTAATCTGGGGTCGATACAACAGAATGAACCTCCAACTTATCCAGCATATGTTTTACACAGCAGATGCCCTTCAAGCCGCAAACCCATCACTGGGAAACATCCATACACACTAATTCACACACCTAGACTACAGACAATTTAGCTTACCCAATTCACCTATACTGCATGTCTTTGGACTTGTGAGGGGAAACCGGTGCACCTGAAGGAAACCCACGCCAACACGGGGAGAACATGCAAACTCCACACAGTAATGCCAACTGACCCAGGTGAGGCTCGAACCAGCGACCTTCTTGCTGTGAGGTGTGATTTTTTTTAATGTATTATTTTCAATCACTGCACATTGCAAGAATATTCTAACATAATTTTATTTAACATTACTTGTGATTATATTAAGTGATTTATATTAATTTATTATAAATAACGTGATTTAACTTAATAATAATACAAAAATCATCATTAATATTTGTATTTATTATTTAATACATGCTTTACTTTTGTTGTTTTTGATAGATTAAGACAAAATTAAGATACTGTCAGAAATATAAAAATAATTTATTTGTTATAATTCAATTGTTTATGTTTTGGTAATATGCACATTCATTAAAGAAAAGAGAAATATTTCCTGTATATTGTCTTTACTTCTATTTGTTTGTATTTATTTTCTTAATGTTTTGGTAATGTATATTATATACACATTAAGTAAAGAAAAGATAAATATGTCCAGTGTATTTTCTTTACTGTTATTTTTCATTGTATCACATTTAAATCTATATTTCTCTTAACAAATTATTTTAATTAACTCTGCTTGCAGAAAGATTACTATTTGAATGTAATTTTTATTCATCACCATTTGTAATTAAGTGCTGAAATTATCATTAATGGTTGCATTAGTAATAAAGTTGAATTATGCGCTTATTAACAGATATCAAACCTCCTCCTCCTCTCTCCACCCTATAATCAAAAAGACAACAAATGAAAAAAACAACAGATGGGCGATGAGAGCACTCTGAATGTGTGAGTTCTCAGTTGCCATTCGCCCAAGTGCTTAAACACACACTATATGAGATGAACATAGAAACACACATTCAGAGCTGCTCTGTGAGTCAGAAATGGGAGAATTAGACTTCAGAAGAAAAATAAAATCTTTCACTTTCTCCCTCCCACTGATCGCCAGTCTGCGGTTCGTTGTGACAAAATATTTAACAGCGTTTCAGATGTTCAATAAGCCCACATCAGTTCCTTGAGATATTAATAAAGATATCGATGTGACAATTGCACCCAATTCTCTTCTAAAACGCCGAGGTTCAGAGACAAATGAATCAACAGTTGAAGACATTCCAGGTGATATTGTAATGTCACTCAGCTCTTTCTTCAGAGATAAAATACTAATGGAAATGAATTGGTGGAATTGTTAAACAGTCATTTGGATTTTAATTCAAGAAAAGATGAGCTCAGGTTAACTTCTAAATAAAAAGTTAAAAGCCCCTAAACTAAAAAAAAAAAAAAAAAATTATGGGTTCCATACTATCGATTTATATTGGGACAACATGAAAGAATTAAGTTAACCTATTAGTTTTTATAAATTTAAGTGGATTAAACATAAAACAGTTGAACACAAAAAAAATCAAGAATTGTGTTGATTCAGCTTATTTTAAATAAGTAGTTTAACCAAACAGAAAACATTTTAACAGGTAATTATTTGGACAAATACTACAGTGTAAAAATTTAGAGAGAGTAAGATTGAATAGAACATAATAATAATAATAATATAAAAAAATAATAATAATAATAACTTAGGTAAGATAAATTGCCCATAGTATACGTGTGAATGAGAGTGCACTGTAAAAATGCAGGAATCCACACAGTTTATTAATATCGCCCAAACACAAATTGATTAAGTTAACTTAACACTTTTGACAAATTTCTGTGAATTGAACATAAAAAAATAAGTTGTCCCAATAAAATTTCAAGAATTGTGTTGTTTTAGCTCATTTTAAATAGGTAGTTTAAACAAGCAAAAAAAATTATTGGTGTGTGTATGGGTGTTTCCCAGTGATGATTTGCAGCTGGAAGGGCATGCGCTGCATAAAATATATGCTGGATAAGCTGTGGCGACCCAAGATTAATAAAGGGACTAAGGGCTGAAAAGAAAATGAATGAATTAATAAATGTTTTAGTTATCTTGTTTTTTTATGTTTTGATGGTTGATATAATTACACCTAATTATGCAAAGAAAATAGATATATTTTTTTAATGCAACATGAAACCTAAATTATATAAAAAGAAAAAATAAAGGTTTAAAATGGCAAAATCATTTGCAATGATATGAATCTTTGAAATATCAAATATAAATAATATGTAAGATGTATTATTATTATTATTATTTAACTTAAGGTTTTATGTAAGGCAGTAAAGATATTAATCAAGAACAACAACCATAATAATGGTCATTACAAAATGCAGCTCACTTGCTTTCAGTTTATTCATAAAAAATATTTCTTGAGCCCCAAATCAAATTATTTAAGTGATGAATGTGACACTGAATACTGTAGTAAAGATGCTTAAAATTCAGATTTGCTATCACAAAAATCAATGACATTTTAAGATATATTGGCCTGTTACAATTGAGAACAACAAAAGTAAATATTTCACAACCTTACTTTTTTTTTTTTTTTTTTTTAATCAGACAAATGTGGCTTTTTGACCATAAAAGCCTTTTAAAACGCATAAAATGTAAATTTACCAAACACAAAGAGTAATGTAGCCTAGGCCTACATATTATGCTGTCTGTTTATGTTATAAGTCCCCTGATAAAAACTAATTAAAATTGGTTCATTAAAGTCTGTTGATATATAAATCACATGAATATACAGAGATACCTCAAAGCAGTGATGGACTCTAGATCTCCAGGCCTCTCTGCTGTTATTTCTGCAGGCGTTGCTGACCTCGAGTCTGTCCATTGTGGCATTAACACCTTTGACATCATTAGCACTATAATCCCTCCACTCATTAGTGTATTAATAAAGGCCATGAACATCTGTGAGGTTCATCTGCGCACAAAGCACACATAGAAATGAATGACACTTTCTCTTATTTAATGACAACAATCTCCCTCAAGCACCCGGCAAAGATCACTCATGACTTCATATTCCCGCCAGCCAGTCAGTCTTTCTTGCAAAGAAAAAATAATAATAATAATAATAAATTCGGTACAATTAGCGGACTCGAGCATAGCCGGAGACATCATTTGATTTTAACCTCCTCTGTCCAATTAACAAAATGTAGGTTGGAAAATAAATGGCAGACGCCGGGGCAAATTAATTATGTGTCCGGCAAGATGTTCGCCAGCGAGCGCCATACCGAGCTGCTATTGGAGGCGTGTGTGTGTGTGTGTGTGTGTGTGTGTGTGCCATATGGCTTGTGAGAGAATGGACATCATTGGGGTTCAGTGTTCAACCCCCTGCATGTCTAGCAGAATCTTCTCACTTGGATTTCTCACTTTCGGTTGGACTGGGCTATACTATAGTAACTTAGGCCTATACATGTAGAATTGCTCAGTCTCTTGAAAGAAGAACAACAACATTATAGGCGGTGTTTGTTTTGTGAGTATGGCAATTATGCAAGCTTTTCAAAACCTGGGGAACATTATATTGTTTGTTCTCATATGTCTTTCCAAAAATGTTCTGTCTGAAATAAATATGCGTTTCAACACGGACTTACTGTACAATAGCGCCCTCTAGAGATTAAACTGTAAATTGTGGTGAACATGTTGTGGCTTTGAGCTCCCATGTCTTGATCCAGTAATTTCACTTTTATGGCAAATAATAGATTATTTTCACCGCTTTTAACATAAACTCTTCATATTGCCATACACGTGAAATTACTGAGTCAAGACATAAAATGCTAATATTCAAAGACAATTTCAGATTGCACTTAGAAGTTTTTTTTTCATCTGAACTCTTATATAAATCTATTTGACCAGTTTTGTATAGCTTATATATAATATACACATACTGTATGTATACGGGTACATATATAGAGAGAGACTATAAAAACAAACCAATGCAAATAGCTAAAACTTCAACCCTACACTCTCAGAAAAAAATGGTACAATGTTGTACCAAAGAAGATACAAACCTTGGCACTGGAGTGTTCCTTTTAATGGAACAAAATTGTACCTTAACACAAAGAAACACATTTGAAGCAATACAGTTTGTACCTTTAAGGACATGATTTCTACCATGGGAAACCAAAATGTACCTTTTTTTTTTTAAACCTGCAGATACAATATTGCACCTTCATCAAAGGTACAAATCTGATCCATGAAGGTACCATTACAGTGACAAGACACTTTGTACCTTAACAGTGTCAAATGTGTTTCTTCAAGAACTATTTAAAGGCATTTTGCTAAAGCAATTCAAAATGTGTCAATTTATTTTCAGTAAATATAAAACATCAAATACATTTTTAAACAAAGTTTTTTTTTTGTTTCTTTTTGTGTAAATGCACCTTTTCCATTTACAATAAAGAACAAAAAATAATTTAACACCAATCAAAAGATCTATTTTTTGTTAAATATTTCACAGCACGTTATACAAATCTTTTATAGAAATTCATTCTCCCGTGTACAATATAAACACAATATTCACACAATATTTTGTAATCACCTAAAAGTTCAATTAATTTACTTAATTCTAAAATAGAAATAGAATTATGCAAATATATTTTAACAAGACATGCACATTTTTTTAATCAGCTTTACAATACTAAAATGTCTGCATGAACACTTTGTACATGCAGGACAGTTGCCAGCTCACGTGCGTAGTAGAAAACAAATGCCAAAAGGTGTGGATGTCAATAATGAAAACGTATTTATCAGAAAATGCTTACCAAACGTTTATTAAAAATGCCTTAAATGCTTAGTTTACAATTCCTATAGTTTTGTTTTAAAGTTGTTTTGTATTTTAGTATTTAATATGTTAATAATGTTTCTTTAAACATATGCCTTTAAAAGATGATTTATGTTGTAATATTATTCATAAAATCACTTTGCTTTTCTAGTAATATTTATGTTCATAAATACTGTAATGATAAAGGAGTTGTCTAACACTTATTGTACGTACCTTTTTTATGAGAACAATTGTGTATCTTAATTTTAATCGTAGCATAAAATGTACCACACTCTCAGAAATAAAGGTTCTGTATGTGCGAGCTGTCACTGGGGTGGTACCTTTTTGAAAGGTACAAATTTGATCCTAAAAGGTCCATATTAATACCTCAAGGGTACATATTAGTACCTAAAAGGTACAAAAGTGTTCCTGTTAAAATTTTTAGGTACTAATATATACTTTTGAGGTACCAATATGGACCATTTAAGTAAAAAATGAAAAGGTACCACCCTAGTGACAGATCGCGTACCTTTATTTCTGAGATCATACGAGGTCTTTTCTGTACCATATAAGGTACAGCTTTTACAAAGATAAAAAACTGTTCCTTAAGGAACATTATTTGTACCACAGTGTACTCTTTTTTTCTGATAGTGTACTTAATAAAGCTCTAAAATAATTACTTAATTATTTAAATTATTATAAATTATTATTAATGAGTTAAAAATATATTAAACCATAAAATGTATTCCTAAAATACATTCCTGAAAATAAAGGTTAATAAAAAAAAAATGATAAAACATAATTTACTTTAGATAGTTACCATTTAGTTGTTAAGCTGAGGTTTGCATATTAATAGAAATGTAAAGAAAGCATTAAATTGTAAAAGCTTTTATTACATAATCAAAGTGCATCCACTGACGCCAAATTAAACACACCAAACAAACATTTTTCTTTATTTTTTTTTTCAAGATAGCAGTCCTTTCAGAGGTTCACCTCAGCATGGAAAGCATCAAAATGCATTAATTCCCTTGGCAGCTGAACACATTGAAACAGATCTGCCTCAGTCTAAATATTTGATGCATATTTTGGTGGTCTGAGACGGCTCAGTGTGTATAAACATGAGGTGTGTTGTGTGCGTCACGGCTCAGGTGGCCGATCTGTAAGCTAGAACTCATGAATGTCACAACATGTTCGTGCACTTGATAAACATAACTACTGCCATCTGCTTCACACCGCTGAAGGAAAGAGAAGAGAAATCTGTGATTACAAATTGCGTTGTCAACTGTTTCAAATACGCCACATACAAAAGTGCAAGATCAGAACAACAATAGCTTAGTCAGGCCACCCAAGGAAAGCATTCATCCTGCTGAACAACAGATGCGTCAATGACAAACAACACAAAAATCCAGCTCAAAACACATGGCTCAAATGTACTGTGTTCTCTAACACTTTGGTGTGGTTTTGTAAAAAGCTTTTTTTTTTTTAATTCAAGAAACTGTAATGATGATCATATTATTTTGTTTAAGTTTAAGTTTGTCCATCTGTCTGTCTGTCTGTCTGTCTGTCTGTCTGTCTGTCTGTCTGTCTGTCTGTCTGTCTGTCTTGTTTACTGTAATAATCCTGGGTTATTTCCTGTTCTCGGTTTTATCTCAAATTTAAGTCAATTTTGGGCTGTGTTAATTTATTAAATTAAACTAATTATTGAACAAAATTTAACCCAACATTTGGGATGAAATATCCAGCATTGTTTATAAATACACTACCAGTCAAGAGTTTGTGGAAAGTTATTTTTTAATTTATTATTTTTACATGATTCTGTTCATCAAGGGGGAATTTATTAAATGTAAAAAATGTTAAATTGTTGAATATTTATTACAATTTTCGATTAAAATTAATTCTCCAGTCATTATTGCTTTTATTACTAATATCAGTAATAATAATAATAATAATAATAATAATAATAATAATAATAACAATAATAGTAATAATAATAATAACAGTAATACAAACATCTTCAAGCAGCAATTATTGGGGTCAAGCAGCCCAGCGGCCACATCATGAACAAGCACGGCAACAAGCTACAGAGTAGCAGGAAAATTCTATAACTTTTTGGCAGCACAGTCTATTATTTGGTGAAAATTGGGCTGACAATTTATGGAGAGTTCAAAACAACAAATTTTCTAACTAATTCAACATGGTGGACAGGAAGTTGTGTTACATGACAATAGACAAAACTATTCTAAAGTTGTTACATTTTGTATGATTTCTGTCTATAGAATTTAATTGTTTGTCAATTTGACAAAATAAATGAATGTTTTGAACTAAATCAAAATGGAGGACAGGAAGTTTGGCAGATTGTGGCATAATTGGTATTTGTGTTGTCGGCATGACCCAAGGAACAATTTGAGACCAATTTTATCAAAATAAGCACATGCAGTCTAAAGTTATTAGCAAGTTATTTGTAGTTTCATTATTAATGGCTAATAAATATCTTATTATTCTTGACCCATAAGTGGCGCTGTCACCAAATTATTATGGTGTGGTCAGCGTGAGGCAACAATGGCAGACCTAAAATTTGGAGTCATTATCTTTAACTATCGCAGAGATACAGCCTCAGATGTAGTTTGGGCATCATGCTAACGTCTTCTTGTCAGGATTTTCTGAAGATGATCTTAGTTAAAATTTGGTGCAAAAAACGGTGTAAGAAAAGTTTAAAAATGAGGTTTTTGACTTAAGGCTAAATAGTGGACAGGAAGTTCAGTTAATTAGGACATCATTGGTATTGATTTTCTCAGGAAAACTCAGGGAATGAATCAACACAACTATCATAACAATAGTCACAATGAATCATACTCATAAGTTGTTAGCATCTTTATAAAAATTGTTATAATGTTTGACCAAAAGATGGCGCTATGATGAAACGTTTTGAGCACCTTCAGGGCAAAGTCCCGAAGACTGCTAGTAACTTTCATAACAATTCGCCAAAGCATCAAATATAGAAATTTTTGACATAATTTAAAATGGCCGAAAGCTAAAATGGCTGACCAGGGAAAATCAGACATCAATTTTATATAAATGGTTGAAAAGTTACAAGCAAAAAAAAAAAGCTATTTTTTATATCTTCGGACTAGGTGACAGTGCACTGAAATGCTGCAGACCGTATTTGTGATAATAAACACCAAGTTTGGTGTTAATACGTCAATGCATTACCGAGATAAGAGTTAATTTTTGGAAAATTGGACAAACGGCCCATGACAAGTTTGTTCAAATATGTTTAGCGAAAATTTCAAAATAGCGGAAAAAAAATTCAAGAAAGAAAATGACTTCATGGAGTGCATTTAAATCGGCTTGAGCCAAGGAATCAGAAGAAAAAAAGATTGTAGCCCATTTGGTTCTAATGTTATAAGATAAATGTGAGTGAAACTTCAGACAAGCAGAGAGTTCAAATTTTGTGTGGTTGAAGATCAGACTGTCCTCTATTGTTCCTTATTTTGTGCAAATGCTGCAAACGGTTCTAAAGGATCTTGTGACTGAAGACTGGAGTAAAGAAACTGAAAATTAACCGTTAAAATCACTGGAATAAGCACCCGGAGGAAAGCCACGCGAACACAAGGAAAACATGCAAACTCCACACAGAAATGCCAACTGACCCAGCCGAGGCTCGAACCAGCGACCTTCTTACTGTGAGGCAACAGTATACCTACTGCGCCCCCCCGTCGACTCAAGCTAATTTTAAAACATTAAAAAAATGCTACTGACCCCAAACCTTTGACCAGCAGTGTACATTAGCAGTAATTATTTGAGCAGATATCTATAACATGAAAAATGATATGGACAAACCAAAATTGTTTTTGTTGTTTTTGCAATGCAGCATTTTTTTTTTTTGAGTTTACAGTATGTGTATATCATAGTGTTTCATGATGTCATTTACAGTTTTTCTCAATTGCTTTGGCACATTATGTCTAAACTGTTTGCTGGAATTTCAGAACTTTATTGCATGTCTGCAAACTGTAGTTACTCCCCCAAAACATTACATTCATGCTTAAAAACTAAGTTATTGTGTCAGTAATTTGGCCAAGGCCACCACAACATAAAGTGTGTTTGTCGTTGTGTGAGCCACACTGCTCAATATGATTAGTTGTTTTTTATTGTTTTTTACCATGACAGTCAACCATATATATATATATATATATATATATATATATATATATATATATATATAAATATATATAAAAAACATTTGTTGAGATCTAAAAAATTAAATTTGTTGAGATGAGTCAAATGTACATAAATAAATAAACAAATAAATAAATAAGTGAATTAACATTTGTATTTATACTGTACATGTATTTGTGTACAAATGTATTACATGCAAAGTGCAATCTTATTTGTCCAATCACTCGATTGAATATTTAATATTTCTTATGTTACCACATACAAAAAACTACAAAATATCATCCATGACAAAATTATTCTTGTAGGACATTCTGTTGCTTTTGTTGGCCTTGCCAGAAATACACTTCTTCCAATTGTTCTGCCACAAGCAAGATGCTGCAGTTCAGGATTGTGAATGTAATGATTGTGCTGTGGGCAATATATATGGTACCATATATGATAGATAGATAACACAAACTGTTTTTCAACAACAGGTCATTTACCAATTTAGCAGACATTACCAACAATGTCAATATCAGATAGTTATGGTGTAAATGTGTGCATATATAAATGTTTAATAAGTAAGTAAATTGTTTTGAGTGTGATGGCTTGCACAATGAAAATTTATTGAGAAGTTGTGAGATTTTAACAGTTTAAATGAAACCCGACTCATCAGTTTTGATCAACAAGCATTATGCAACTAGCTTTTGTCCATTCATTCATTCATTCATTCATTTTCTTGCCGGCTTAGTCCCTTTATTAATCCGGGGTCGCCACAGAGGAATGAACCGCCAACTTATCCAGCAAGTTTTTACGCAGCGGATGCCCTTCCAGCCACAACCCATCTCTGGGAAACATACACACACACACTCATACACTACGGACAATTTAGCCTACCCAATTCACCTGTACCACATGTCTTTGGACTGTGGGGGAAACTGGAGCACCTGGAGGAAACCAACGCGAAAGCAGGGAGAACATGCAAACTCCACACAGAAACGCCAACTGAGCCAAGGATCAAACCAGCGACCTTCTTGCTGTGAAGCGAACGTGCTACCCACTGTGCCACTGCGTCGCCAGTTTTTGTCCAAACAACTGAAAGTTGTACTTTGCAGACATGTGCCAAAGCCTTAGCAATTTGTTTAAATCAATAAGATTTATTCACCCTGAAGTGAACAATAACCTATGATACAGACATCTAAACTTATTGTTTTAAAAAATAAAAATTTCAATTGAGAATTGAGCCTAAGCAATTGAGAAAAACTGTAATACATCTAAATGTAACAATAATAGACTATAGTTGTGAGATTTTTATTTTTTTATACAAATATTTTTTTTTAAGAAATGCTGCATCCTAACATTTTAGGCTTTGTGTAAATATTATTAAAATAAATTTTATTGTAGAATTAGAAGTTTTTCTTTGTCAGAAAAAAAAAGAAATTATTTTATTAAATCAAATCAGAAATATCTTACCTTGCATGTAAAAAGAAACATGAACATGGAGCTTTACCTGCTAAGCCAGAGTTTGATTACCGTATTTATGAGTGTCAAAGGTGACACAGGTAATTATTTACATTTGTTATTTGCTCTGGTTAATACGGAGATTAAGTTAGGTGCTGTTCTCTTTAACCCTGGCATTGACAGCTGTCATGTTTTAAAGTTGATCCCTCACTGCACATTCACAGGGGATTAAGGACTGAAAACAGCAAGCGGTTTGAATGTCTATAAAAATGGATATCTGGGATAAGCTATGGATAATTGAGTTGGGCAACATGGTTATGAAAAAGTCTAAATGAATGGTCAACACCTGCTGTGGCTTGAACTGTAATTTTTTTCACTGTTGTTTTTCTTTTCTTTTTTTTTTTTTTTTTGGGGTAATGTTGTTTCCGCTCTTTGCCAGATGCAGAATTAATCCGGATTCATTACAATCATTTGCCATCTGTAGAATTAAGTATTAATAATTTAAAAATAAATGTAAAAAGGCAATCTGAAAACCTATTTGAATTAAAATATAAATGAAAACTGCATTTCAGCATTTAAAAAAATCTCAATCTAAAACAATGTGGCGCAAGTTCAAATGTGTATACAGTGAGAAATGCATCTCTGTCTCTTCCTACTGTAATTGACCATGATGAATGCCTTTAATTGCTTAGTACAGATACGTCATTACTTTATATATGTAGGCTGAGTGTGGGCATCAGCTTTGTCTTAATTAAGTGTCTGTGCATAGATTTTAGAAGGGGGGTTGGGGAGGATTTGGATCACACTGTTCCCTTTTGAAATCTATTAGCGCCCCCTGTGGCATGAATATGGAATAACAGTTATTTCTTCATTGGAACTTTTGCTTTAAGTAGGAATCGGTAGAAATAGGATTAATCGAGTTTTTAATGTGATGATATTGAATGTATTTGTGTTGATCGTATTTCTGTGTTATATGTGATGTGGATGTTGATGTAATTATGTGAAGCCAAGGGTAAAGAAAGTCAGTGAAATATGATTCATCTTTATTTCCATAGTGCTTTTTACAACTATGTAAAGGCAGCTTAACATAGCTTAGTAAAAAAAATTAAAAAATTTATAAATCTTAAGTCAAAATACATCACTATTTAGGAACCTGATATGGATGTATATGTGTTCTTATTTTGCCTTTTTTTAAGGGTAAGACTAAGGAATAAGGTTGTAATATGTTACTTTTAAAAATAACTACCAATGTGTGAAAACAAACAAAAAAAAATGTAAAGAAGTCTAAGAGACTTAAAAAAGAAAACAACTAAAAATAAAAAAAAATTAAAATAAACTAAAAAACAGGATTATTTCTTTAGCAACAAAGCACCAATGAATTTATGTGACATTCAATTCATTTCAATTAAATGTTTAAATTGAGTCATAAGGCAAAGCATGGGAAGTTTGTAGTTCATTATATACCCAATGGTAATTCAAAGAGCTTCACATTAAAATTTATTTTAAAACTATAATTTCTAATAATATTAGAAATTATATATTTTTAAGAATGCTCAAATTCATAAATATTTTATTCTGGTGTCACCAATATCCTGTGCACATAGTTACCACTGAATTTGCTCTGATCGGAGGCTGTCTTAACTAAATATGTGCACTGGATAAATTCTCATAATCGAATGAGAGTCGCAATGTCTTTAATATACTTAACATTTATTTATTTATTTATTTATTTATTCATTAACTCATTCATTCATTCATTTAATTATTTATTTATTTAGTGTCTTTCTGCCACGTTTGATTTAATGTTAATACAATATTTTCTGAAAAATGCCTGCACACAGCACATGACTTTTTGCCAAATCTGTAATTATATTTATTAGTAATTAATTCTAAAATAGTAATGAAAAAAATCTTTCTTTCTTTCGTCTTCTCATTAGGCTACTATATTTTCTATTTTAGTCACTGTAGTAACCTCTAATATTACAACTGACCACTAGATGGAGGACAAACACAGGTCAATATCTACGAGTGTAGCTGGTATTCCAAAGCGAATGTGCTGTAGCTTTCTAGAACTGCTTTTCCCAAAACTGATATCAAAACAGACGTATACTGAATTCAGTCCTTACATTCAATGCCCTTGCCGCTGTGCAGTTTAATAGCAGTTCGATGATATATTGTTTTTTTAGTCACTTAAACATCCAAATGGCCATTATTTTGAGAGTATTTATACAATGCAGATCATTTTTAATTGATACTAAATGCTGTAGGATTTTGGTGTCCTTATCTAGAAGTACGGTGGGAAAAAAATAATAAACACCTTGTCTCCTGTATTAGTTTAGCTATTTTAGCATTTCAAATATTAAACTAATCATTATTATTATTATTATTATTATTATTATTATTATTATTATTGTTGTTGTTGTTATTGTTGTTATTATTAAAATCATTATTATACATTTTAATAATAATAATAATAACAACACTACAGTGGCAACATTGTGGCCCAGTGGTTAGTGTAACAGAGGCCAGCTAGTAAGTGCTGTGCAGGTAAACCTCACTTCTCTGACCTCTGAAAGTGCTCTAGCGACAGATAGTAGAAGCCATGGTCTGAAGCCTTGTTAGAGCAACCAACTCCCATGCGGAAGGTCGCTGGTTCGATCCCAACTCAGAGCGGGTTGGGTGATGTAGAATACATGGGTATGGTGTTTCCCAGTACTGGGTTGCAGCTGGAAGGGCATTTGCTGATTAAAACATATGCTGGATAAGTTGGTGGTTCATTCCGCTGTGGCAACCACTGGTGAATAAAAGGACTAAGCCACTGAATAAATAAATAACACTTTGTATTATTATTATTCAACATTTATATTGTTAATAAGGGGCGGTGAGGTGGCACAGTGGGCAGCACTGTCACCTCACAGCAAGAAGGCAACTGGTTTGAGCCTCAGCTGGGTCAGTCTGCATTTCTGTGTTGTTTGCATGTTCTCCCTGTGTTGGTGTAGGTTTCCTCCGGGTACTCCGGTTTTCCCTGCAAAGTCCAAAGACATGTGCTATAGGTGAATTCACTCATGTGTGAATATGAGTGTATGGGTTTTGCCAGTGTTGGGTTGCAGCTGGAAGGGTATCCTTAGGTAACCCCTGATTAATAAAGGGACTAATAATGAATGATTTATTTTTTCATTATCATCAACAATAGTCTTTAAAAAGAACCTCAATAGTTTGACTTACATTTTAATTATTATTACTTCGAGAGAAAAAAAAAATACATTATTTATTTATAGAGTCCTTCTCATTTGTTTTGCATAAGTCCTTCATATTTATTTATCTCGCATATGTCCTTCACATATGACGCATTGGGCCTGCTCCTATTGCAACATACACACACAAGAAATCAATTGCTATTATTAACCCTATTGCCGCAGAGACTGGTTTTACTGGTTTCCCATGTGATTACACAGAGCTAATATTGAATTTATACTTTTATGGTAATATTCTCTTCTCCATAAAGCAGATAAAAGCACCTTAAACATCTATCCTATTAGAACAGCAGTTTTAAAGTAATGCAAATGATGGCACGAAACTCCCACTGAAAACCAAAGTATGTCGCCATCATTCCAAATGAAGAACTTTTGGGATGCTATTGTCATTTTTACACTTAAGTATGATGTTCAGTACCCTGTGCTGAGAGTGTTGGTGTAACCCATTATTAAAGCAAGAGCAGATTATCAAGTATGATAGAGAAACACATGGTCTAACACAGGAAGTCCAATTGTTACCACAGGAAGTTTCAAGCTTTTGGCTCTTTGGAAGCTGCGGTCAGAAAGCCAGCGGTGGTTACAAAGGTTTCAAACAGAAGGTGAAGCAAATTCTCATTCAAAACCAATGTAGATCGCAAAAAAGACGGATTTATGAACAAAAGATAAAATGTTGTTGTTGGATTTATTAAGAAAAAAGAGAGAGAAATCTGAGAAAACTTGAAAAGATGAATGAATAAAGATCACAGTTCACAGTTACAATGTGTGTATTATAGTTTGCTCTTAGTTCCCTCTGCAGCTGCCGGACCAAATGATTTACAAATTTGTGTCTTGGCTTTAAAAATCATCTGCAGAACAGGGGTACTGTTGTTTTGTTGTTGATGAAAGACATTTAGGTTACAGGGAGATTAATATTAACAATGTTTTAAATGTGATATGGTAGCAGATTATTATTATTATTTAAATGAATAATATAAATATAATTAATAATTATAATAATTAATGAAGCATTATTATATTATATTAACTGTAATATATTATTAAAGTTAATATTATAATTATAATTAAAATAATTATAATAATTAATGAAGCATTACTATATTACATTATATTAATTGCAATATTATTATTAATATTATTATTTAAATTAATATTAAAATAATAATTAATCATTATAATAATTAATGAAGCATTATTATATTATATCAAATTATATTAATTATATTAATTATATTATATTATATTATATTATATTATATTATATTATATTATATTATATTATATTATATTATCATGCTCTCATTCTCATACTCATTCATTAAGTTTCTTTTTGGCTTAGTCTCATTATTAATCTGGTGTCGCCACAGCGGAATGAACCGCCAACTTATACAGCATATGTTTTACGCAGCAGATGCCCTTCCAGCTGCAACCCATCACTAGGAAACATCCATACACACTCATTCACACACATACACTATGGACAATTTACTCCATCCAATTCACCTATTGCGCATGTCTTGTGGGGGAAAGTGGAGCACCCAGAGAAAACCCACGTGCACACAGGGAGAACATGCAAACTCCACACAAAAACACCAACTGACCCAGCTAGGTCTAGAGTCAGCGCCCTTCTTGCTGTGAGGCGAACGTGCTACCCACTGCATCACCGTGCAGCCTGAAAAAATATTAACTATATATTATTGTTATTCATTCATCTTCTTGTCGGCTTAGTCCCTTTATTAATCCAGGGTCGCCACAGCAGAATGAACAGCAATACCTACTGCGCCACTATTATTATTATTATTGTATTTATTTGTTTATTTTATTTATTTGGCAACCTATTTTGGTTTCCATGTGAAATTAAAATGTCAAAAACAAATTTTATACATGAAGAAATTTTAAATACATATGTAACTAATTTAAAGTTTTAAAAAAACCTGGAACTAAAATGTCAAAATTGCATGCAATAACATGAACCGTCATTTTAATGCAAAATATTCATATAAAAATAAATAGCATTCTTATTCTGACCTCTACATATTAAAATATTTAGAAGCGTACAAATTAAGTTATTATAATTTAAAAAGTAAATAATAATAATAATAATAATAATAATAATAATAAATTGAATTAAAATATGACAAAATTTACAATCAATAAAAGTAAAACATTAAACACTATTTGTGGGCTGCACTGTGACTGTTAAATAGAGTCTTTTAATTTAACTTTTTTTTTTTTTTTTAGTTTTTTAAAGCCTGATAAAAATGTACAAATATTTAAATAAAAATAAATAAATAAAATAATAATTTATGGGTCTTCTCTAAATCACGTTTTTACATTTCATCTTTGACACAAATCTTGGTTAACTAAACACCCATTCATTCTGACAGGTTGAAGCTTACAAGGAAAAAAGAAAAAAAAAACTGAGCCCCACCTCAGTACTGTGAAAAAAATAATCAACAAATGTGTAATTACCGTTTGATGTGTTTTTATAATTATCCAGCGTTACGCGGTGATGTAATCTGATACAACGCTCTAGTAAATATACAAGAATGATTTAAACTCTATATTTGGCAGTGAACATGGACACTCATGGGAAAATGCTTGCATAGAGTTTCTGATCACATGACTGGAAGTGTAGGATTTGACTCCAGCTGGGAGAGCAGAGGAGAGGAGCGTGTTCAACAATACACGCATTCAAAACAGCCGCATTTCCACGTCCCTCTGCGTGGATCTGTCACGGAAAACCATCGCACTGATTTCTTGAAACTTTTCGAGCTTTTACACAACTGCGTTCCTATATATCAAACAAGGATATTTCGGCAGCGTCATGGGAATTGGAAAGTTTACCGGCTGCGCTGTGGAATAGCAGTAGTCGTGGATCCGATGTGTTTTCTTCAGTCTCAGGAAGATATACGTGCTAACTTGGAGAGGAGCGGAGAGGTTTAACTTCTTACTGACATTCCTCCTTTTTGCTCCCTTGAGTTTGATTCAAAGTTATTAAGAGGCAAGATGGCGGCCGATTCCGTGCAGGTGAGACTTGTTTTATCTAATGTTTACTAACCGCGCGCTTCGACACCATCAACACACTTTAATCGCGACTTCTATGTTTTCGTCTGGACACCACTTTAAAATGTCAACATTTGACTTAAGGATTGGCGTAGTGACTTTTAACTGTGTCTGAAAGGGTTAAATGTGGCCTAGAAATATTGACACAGAAACCAACTGTTGCTTCAATCCCAGTCCATAGCTAAACTATTAAGTTATACATGAAACGTGATCGAATTTATACGAAGAAAGGCAGTCGTGCAATGTTTGTGCTTGTTCGCATAGCTCTTGTAACTGGTGCAGTCATGATGTTACTTTGTTTCCTCAACTGCATATTTACTGTATTTAATGCTATGCGGATCGTTTGAAAGCTTAAAGTGCTTTCCTTCGTGCAAACTTGAACTAATAAAATCAATTTGTTCACTCATAATTGTAGAAATTAAACATTAAACGAATATATATATTTGGCTAAACACGAAATACATGTAGCAGAACCTCTCTTTTGCGTGTGTGGTGAGGGGAAAATCTGGAGTAAAATCTATTATTAGTAACATATCCTGAACGATTCCACCCTGGCAACTCCCTGAAACACTTGTATGAAGCAATGTCAGTATTTGTTTGCCTGCTTTTCCTTTCGTGTAAAATGACGATGAACTTGACGTAATTTACAAATGACTAACTTTACGCGTCAAAAAGCCAGCACTGAACAATGTGTAGCTAATTTTTATTTATTTATTTATTTATTTATTTATTTATTTATTTATTTATTTATTTATTTATTTATTTTTTGGTTTCTTGGGAATGAACCATCAGGAGAAACAATGTTTTTGCAAATTGAAGGTCAGACATGTAAATGGATATTTTGTCTTATGTAAGGGTTTTACTACAGCTTTTGCCTAATTTGATGGTTTTCACAAAATTGGTCATGTGACTAATGCTGGGGTCTGATTTGGATCTGTTTAGGGATTAAACTTTCTTTTGGTGCTTTAAATCATTGTGTGTTTAATGCTTTACGTGTATTGATTAAGGATGATTTTACGCTTGATTACATTTATCTCTGGTGCGATTTCTCTTAGTGTCATTTAGTTGACAAGTGTGGACCCTTAATATGAACTAGTGGACCAAGACAACCGAAAAGATGGGCATCTGGTGCAGTTAGACTACAATGTAAACACAAGAACGCAGACAAGAGACACTTAAGTGAATAAAAATACATAATTTATTGCAAGATGCATACATTAACAGGCTTACCTTCTCCACTCAGTCAAGGTTTTAAGGTGTTATACTGTTACCAAAATATATGTGTTTTTTATGCATTTTATATGTGTAAAGAAATCTGTTTTTGAAACTAATGAAGACAGAGGAAGTCAATGATTTATTTTAATTATTTAGCCTGACAAGTTTCTAGTTCCAAAATATTCTAAATGTTTATTAAAATAAAATAAAGAACTTTAAAAAGAACTTTTAGAGGAGTAATCACAATACTGTGAAACTGTGGTATTTTCATCCAAGGTTGTCATGCTGTCAGAAACTTATACCGGCCCATGCCTAGTTGCTTAAAGTTTGAAAAATAACACACGAAAAGCATCTCCTTACATTTAATCTTGGTTTGTGTGTGAGATGGAGAGGGAGTAGTCCCAGGCAAGGTTTAGACATATTTTTCAAATTTTAGCTTTTTAGTTTTCTTCAAATAAAAATATTATCACATGCTTCATACAATGAGATACATGGTATTTTCTTTTCTTTATTGGATATTTGACAATTCCATAACAAAATTATTAAATTTTTTTGACACTATGAATGCCAGTTAAACAGATACCTAATGTGTTTTTTTTGTTGTTGTTCACGAATTAAGAAGCATAAAACAAGCATAAAGTAATAACATGACACCATTAATCATACAAGTCAGGCATCATACAAAAAATAATTAAAAAAAAACTGTCATTATATTTAGACAAAAATGGCCAGATTTCAAAAATTGAATAATGTGTAAACAATACAGTGTAGTATTGTTTTGCTAAATAAAAGAGGTGCATCATGCCATTTTTTTAAACGGTTGTCATTGTTTTTTTTCCATCTTTGAGCGGGAGTAGTGGGATTGCTGTGGTTTTGTTGTGTCTCCTCCTCACCTAATTGCAGTAAGGCACAACTGAAACCCAACAAGTTAACTGATACTCTTATGTCTGAATGTTGCAGGTTGGTTTTGGCTGAAGTGTGGGACAGGTATCTTCTGTTGCATAGCTCTTATCTGGAGCCAAATCACAGAATTAGTGAAACAGAGAGAGGCACTGGCTTAGAAATACCACAGTGTTTGGGTTGGAGGGTATTTGAAGAGCTGACAGAGGGAGAAACTAGTTCTTTTTTGTTCTTTACAAATTAGTTTTAAAAGAAAAGTGCCAATAAACAACCAAGAAGTCTACATATTATTGTTGTTGTTGTTGTTGTTAGTGGTAGTAATAACTAGTAAGAGTAGTAACAAGTAATTTGACTGCAGTTTTTGATTTTCCTTCTATCTCCATTATTATGAATGGTGCTTTTGTTTGGTTATTTAAATGAAAATCATTCAAATATTCAAACATTAAAAATTATTGAAACTGATTTCCGTTTGACATAGTTTTGCATCAATTGATTTCAGTATATAATAAATGACACTGCTGTATTGTAAGTACTTTAATTATTATTTTCTACTGGCAATATCTGGCATTAATGACTTATGGATTTGTTTTGTACCTGTGGTTTTTGTCTCATTCTGTTGTGCTCTGGCCGTAGTTTGCAGAATGCAGAAAGGAAGTTATGATAAAGAAGTTGATGAATAAACTTCTGTATTGGTAAATGCCAGATCTGATGAAAGTTACAGGGTTTTTGTTTCGTTCCATGTCATTGTGGAACAAATGAGTAAACTACTTCTGTACCTGAAAGAATTGAACATTTTGTATTTACGTGAGTCAAAAATGAGAGATTCCATATATAATGTCTGCATTAAATTACATAAAAGGGTGATGATTTTAAATGCATGGAAAGCATGTTAAAAATAAGAAACTTTAATATTTAGGGGATCAGGCATGAATGCCTGCTTTTTTTCAAAGATCTTTTGTTCTAAATATTTAAAAAAAGTAAAAAATAATGTAACTTTTTTTTTTAAGTTATAGATCTGTTTAGGTAAAAAATATATGATAAAATATTTTTTTCACAAACTATGTACAAACAGTTTTCCCAATTTAACAATATATGTGAAACTTGAATCATTCAACGGTGATGCTCTGTTGAAGATAGGTTATGTAACTGCTTAAAATGTTGACTAACTTTTAAACTTTTTTTTGTCAGATAAAAACCACAATATTTGACTTTGGTAATCTTATTTACAATAATACTTTAGTAATATTATAATTAACAGTGTTGTATTATTTGAGATTCAAATAAGAACAACAAATATTTACTTGTTAATGATTTTAATAGGACAATAAAGCATTGGCAAAACCTCATTCATATGAAGATATTTTGCTTATTATAAAGCCTACTAGACAAATTGGACATAAGCTGTAATTAAACATTGCCTAATATGTATATATTTTGAGAAGCAGCACACCTTATTCTGGTCACACACAGTAAATGTCTATCCATGAAATGATGCTGTTGTGGACAGACTCTGGTGTTAGTCGCTTAAGCTGACGAGAGAATTTGAGAGTGATACATTACACATTTTCATCGTTGATTATGTAATGATCCTCAGTAGAGCTGCACGATATTGAAAAAATCTAACATTGCTATATTTTGTTTTGCTGCAATACATATGTTGTCATATAAACACAATTTCACCAAATGGCTTGAATTGCTCTATTTGTAAAAAGAATCCCTAATTTGATTGGTTGGGTTAATTTTGTAAGGGTGTGAATTGTGTATTAACATAATAAACAAATTGCTAGAATAATTACAATAGAGCAAAAAGACTAAAACAAATAAATAGTGCTTTATTATTTCCCATAGAGTCAAACTGCATTCTGGTGATGTAATGCACAATAATACCATTTGGACTTCATTGTATTAATAAATCAGTAAAAAAAAAAAAAAAAAATCTCCTTAAACTTACAAATGTTTTACATTATTGTCATCGAATGCTTTACACCTTCTTGAAATGTCTTTTAAAATACATGCAAATTATAAGGTTTCTCTCTGTTATGGATATACTATGCAATGACTTCACAAATCTCATGTATTGACTAAAGCAGTGGTTCTCAAACTGTGGTATGTGTACCACTAGTGGTACGCGGGCTTACTTCTAGTGGTACGCAGAGGAATCACTGAGTAATGAAAGAAAAAAATGAATAAAATTTTAATCATTTGATGCATACGATAACACTAATGTGATCAGCCTTGGCTGTTCTCTAAAGACTACGATCAAAGCGATGTGCTTAAAATGTTTACTTTATAGCATCACTGTCATCAGCTGCTCAATCCAATTGGCGCAGAATTAGAGAAAGAGGTGTGTGGTGCTAGCGTATTCCAGGCGTATACAATTAAAAAACATCTTAACTTTTCAGAATGCCGCACCGCGATTCACGTGACATGAACCGACTGATCAGCTTCATATTTTGTATAGAATATAATTTCTTTAGACTAAATATCTCAGACAAACATAGAACCCCCAAACACTGCAGTGCTTTTTAAATTTCTCCATAAAAAAAAAAACGTGTATCAGAGTGCAGCAATGTTTTGTCAGCTTGACATCCTCTGGGAAAAACCAATCTACATACAAAGTAATGTTTAGATTTTCAAAAAACTACGCTACTTTATTTCATTATGGTGGTACTTGGAGAGACACTCTGAAAACATCACATACTGTAACACATCACTGAAAACAGCTGCAAATCCTTTGCAATAAACACCTGCACTACCTATGCTATTTTATTTGTCTCTCGGAACCAGTTGGGTATGTTTTCTTGAAAGATTCAGCAAGGGATTGTTGCTAATTGGAGTACTTTATTACCTTCTCTGCTATCCTGCCTTTAGACAGTGATATTGCTGGGTGATGGCGCTGCAGATATGCATTCACGGTTATCCATGTAAAACAGTGCTTGCACACATTTATTTGTTGTTCACTGTTTGTTTGTTTTTTTTTTGTTTTTTTTGTTTTCTGTTTTTTTTAATAGGCATTATACTTACCGCCAAAATCGAAATGTCCTCACACCGCAAATTTGAAAAACGCCAGCGCTTTCTCGTACTGTTGCCTCACTCCACTGGCGCTTCCTTGTACTGTTGCCTCAGCCTCACTTCACTGCCGCTCGCCATGTTAAAATGTGGAATGATGGTCAAGTGCCCCCTAACTTTAAAACATATTGATTGGATATTTACTCACAGGGAGGAGTTTCCTCATGTCAGCTCATGGACTTACAGGCACACACAGTCAATATAAAACGCACATAAATTATTTAAACGCAAAACCGAGGAAAAAGCAATTCACTAGCGTGCATTGAACCGTGGAGGTTTTACCGAACCTACCTTCCATTCGAAAAGTATATAGCACATTTTGATGACTCAATATGCTGCCCATCAGATTTGGTTACCAGTGTAAATTTTAGGGTGGCTTTTACACCTGTGGATCGATTCTCTTGTTCTGAAACGGGATTAAAATTGTTACATTGTTGCCCTTTATTCATGGTGCGGTTCACTTTTACATGGCAAAGTTTCTAAATGGACCAAAAGAGCTAAAACAAGTCACTTCACGGTTAATTTTGCAATGTCCCGCTCCGCTGTCAGGCGTCATTGTTTTAATTTATGACGATGAGCAATAAGACATTATAAGCGATAAGTTGCCATTTAATTTTGAATGGTGACACTCACAGACATCGTCACCAAATATATATCAGAGGTAAGACTTTCTCATACATAGCCCTTGGCTAGAATTATGCATTATAGGCTTAACATTATAGAGAGAAATAACAGATAAACCAAGACTGCTGTTCAGCAGTTTTCTTAGCAGATAAACCACTCTCGTTAAAAGTTAACATGCTTTTACTTTCGTATTTGACATAAAATGCACATTTACTGGTAGGAATGACATTCCACCATACTCATAATTCTCTCTTCATTTAGCCGTATATATGCCTGTTACATATCCACAAAACACTGTGAAATAGCCTGGCTTGGATCGTATTGCTTTATCACTACAGTCAATCCGCTTCAGAGTTCGTTTTAATCTAGCCGAGACCACCTCATTCAGGCTATCTCGGACCAATTGTTTTGGTGCAGATCCGAGCACGATTGCTGGATTCACATATGCCAAATGAACCGCACTAACTGGGGAAACGTGCCAGGTTCCGAAACAAAAGTCTAGGTGTGAAAGCACCCTTAATGTAGAATAGTGTGATATGAAGCTGTAATATCACCCTAACCTACCTAATTCCTAACCCCAACCTCAGATCCATTAAAGTACAGTGCTGGTAGCATAATCTGATGGGTAGGATAACATGCCAGGACACCAGGGGCCTCATGTATCAACGCTGCGTACGCACAAAAACATTGCGTACGCAAGGTTTCACGCTCAGAATCGCTCACGTTTGGATTTACTAACAATGAACTGAACGTGGGAATGTGCGCAGGTTCACGGCAGCTTTTTGGCAGGCGTACGCACATTTTTTGTGCGTGTCTGTTTTATTTCCATTGGCGACTCCTAGAGGCAGTTGTGTTAAATTCTTCTCTACAAAGTGTCTGAGCCTTGCAATGGCAGCTGTATGAGACGGGTTCATCTAGCAGGTATATAAGGTTTCCATACCATACATTTGACCAGCTAAACATTAAAGCACAATTTGCAGCAGTCGCCTGTTTTCCCAATGTAATCTGAGCGATCTACTGCACGCACATTGCTATAAAGACACTATCTGAAGATGAATTTGCAAGCGTGAATCAGAAACATTTCCATTCAATAAATGTGCAAATAAAATATGATGTACAAACTTATTAATGATTCCTACTAGTCTTTCTCGTGATAAATAGTAGGCAAAATATGATATGTAGCGGGGGGAAAAAAGAAGATAGAGTTCATCAGACGCTGGATTCGAGCCGAGTTCATGCTCGAACGTGTCAAAACATGATCACATGCGTCTTACGAGCGCGCCACTAAGACTATTCAGAGTGCTGCAACAGTTTACAGATATAAACCAGACTATGTTTTTTTAAATGCACTCAGTGCGATGTTCAGACCCAACTGTGTCAACCGCATCAGCTAAACTCTCCCACTCTATTTTTTTTTCTTTTGTTGTTAATTCCGAAAAACAAACTTGCAAAAGACACCGCTTTTCTCCGATCTACCTCCGAAAGCAGCACCTACATTTCACATTCTGTTCAAAGTTTCTCTTTTTGCTTGCTTTTGCCATTGCTTTTTCGTTGGGTTTTGCCATTAGCATAGTCATTAGCATATTCATACGGGGGAGGAGGCAGGGAGGGGTTTTGTGCTCGTGCATGTTGCGCTCAGTTTCACGTTCATTCAGATGTACAAAAGAATATGCGTGAGACTCGGCGTACGCAGTGTTTCATACATCTGAATTTTTTTCTGCGTACGCACATTTACAGCTTTGTGCGTACGCAATGTTTTAGTAAGATTTCCACGCAAGTCTTCGTACATGAGGCCCCAGTTCTTTTCTGACACTGGTCTCCATATAGTTTATGTTGTCAAATTGGTTTGTGAAATTGGCTGCATTTCTTGAGTGCAGTTCAAGTGTTGGAATGTAATCAATCTGTGGTTTATCAATTGGAGCATCTCTATTCAGGACTCTAGACTAACATTTAAAAGCAGTAACACTGATGGCATCAAGTATGACATGCCCTGACCCCTTCAAGACACTTCTCATTTGCTTTTTATTTGATGTAACTCTTATTGGCAGAGCTGTGATACTGAAACTTTTTTTTTTCAAGGGGATGAGATGAGTTTCTCTGTCCTACTCCTCTTCAGTTTTCAGATTCCATCAAACATAGATTAAAAAAATGCACATTTCGAAGCACTTTACGAGACCTTTAACCATTGTTTTGTTCTGAAAACACACAAACTTGAATACATACTATAGGAGAAACTGACATATAGGAAATACTCAATGGCCAATTACAGA